>NW_019641665.1:80259-285217 GCF_000599845.2 Trichogramma pretiosum
GTTCCCGCGAAGCAAGAGTCAAAATAAGTACTTGCTAGTTTTTCAGGACTTATTTACGCGGTGGATTGAGGTAGTTCCACTGAAGAAAGCAACAGGAGCAAACGTACTGAGAGCTTTCGAGGAATTAGTTTTGTTTCGTTGGGAAACGCCGGAATTTTTCCTCACTGATAACGGTAAAGAGTTCGACAACGGAGTGCTAAATGCAGCGTTGGAAGAATACGGTGTGAAGCATTTATTTACGCCTCCCTATCACGCTCAAGCGAATGTGGTGGAGAGGAGTAACAGAACACTGAAAACGATGATTGCGTCGTTTGTGAAGGATAAACACGACGAATGGGATCGTTATTTGCCGCAGTTTCGTTATGCGATAAATACGGCAGTGCAATCGACATTAAAAGTCTCGCCGGCTTTCTTGAATATGGGAAGACAGCCGAAGCAAGCAAAGAGCTTGCGCAGAGAGGTCGAGAAATGGTGCACGACGGAATGTATGGAGCCAAGTGCATGGGCGGAAAGGATGGCGAAACTTGATGAGCTACGAGAGATTGTAATGGAGTATGTCAGTGCAGCGTACGAAAAACAAAGTAAATATTACAATCGAGGTAGGGAGGAAGCCACTTTCAACATAGGTGATGTAGTTTTGCGTCGTACTCACCATTTATCGAGAGGTATAGATAAATTTAATGCGAAATTAGCTGAAAAGTATAGCGGTCCGTACGAGGTAGTAGGAAAAAAAGGAGCTAACGTTTATATATTGCGAGACATGGAGAAAAAGTGTAGGAAAAAGCCGGAGGTGCACGTCTCTCATTTAAAACGTTTTGTCCAACCAAGGCTGGCCCGTGGGCAACAACAACAACGAGGGCCAGAAGAGGTCGTACGCAGCAGTCGTCGTTGGTGGTGGAGGAGAGAGGACCCCATCGGTGTCTTTGACGGCGAGTGGTGAGGACGAGGCGGCGCCGAGCTCGGTAAAAGTTTACGCCAGCGAGGAGGCAAGGGCGAGCCGCGATGCGGAGGCCGATCTGGAGAGTTATCTCTCCAGAGAAGAGCTTGGCGCCTCAGCGTTGTCACGGAGCGAGCCGGAGGGGATGCAGGTGGTGGAGGTCTCCGGCGTATCGTCTCCGACCCTCCGGGATGTCCAAGTGGAGGAGGGGGAGATCGCGGAGGATTGGGAGGCGAGCGTCGATCCGGTGGAGTTCCATTACCAGCAACCGGCGTGGCAGCGATCGGGCACTGAGAAGAGGCACGCTCGCAAGCAACGGCGACGTCGCAACGGGCCGGGCCAGCGCCAGCGCACGCCGTCACCAGGAGAAGGACGTCGTCCAGATCCCGACAACAACACCGTCACGGAGGAGGAGCGGCGCGAGATGTTGGAGGCGCTGGTGACTGCGCGGGCCCAGGTGGAGGAGTGGGACGGCGAAATCGCCACGGAAGTCTTTGCGGGCTCGCAACAGGAGGAGGAGCTGTTGCTGGAAGAAGCTCCGGTGGCTATGCTCCATCGACCCTGCGAGGGGGAGATGGAGGTGAGCGTTGAGCCGTCAAATGCGCCGTTGGTGTGGCGTGGGGTGGCGACGCTGCCGCCGGAGCCTATAAACTTCATCAGCTACGTGATGGGCCCGCATGGACTGATGTTTCAGCCGATGCAACAACAGCTGCAGCCGTGGGGATTCTTGCAACAACACCAGCAGCCGTACCCGCTCCAACAGCATCACCAGGAGTTGCGCCAACCTCGCTGGCAGTCGTGCCCGCTTCAACAACAGCAACTGCAACAACACCTGCAGCTGGCTCAAACTCCACCGATACAACAACATCAGCAGCCGGCCCTGTTCCAACAACAACAACAGCAGCAACACCATCAGCGGGAGGCCATGGTAGTGGACAGGAGCCACAGAGCGGATCGGCTCATAAGTCCGGTGTTCTGGCCCAGCCCGACATCGGAGGATGCGGATGTACCGTCCAGGTCCGTCCGAGGTGAAAATTTCGGCGGCCTGGAGCCAGTGGCATTCGTGTCAGGGCTCGATCCGCCGAGGGGCGCCTGTTTCAACTGCCATGAGTCGGGACATGGTCGGCAGGATTGCCGAAGACGCCCAATGCGGGTATTTTGCACAAACTGTGGACGAGGTGGAGTGAAGGTCCACGCGTGCCCGCGTTGCGGCAAGGCATGGAGGAAGAGCCAGAGGAACTGGCGCACAAAGAAGAAGAGCCAGAAGGCACGACTGCACAGTGTGGTGCAGAGGATCCAACGTCGCTAAACGGCGAGCAAGAGGCCGTAGGTTCAAGATTTTATTTTGTTTATTTTTTTTGTTTTACATAGTTTAGTAGTTAGAGAAAAAATATCATCATCATTTCATTGAATGATCGAATGGATGAGAGTGACTGATTATTTGATTTTTGATGGTCGACGGCTGATCTCGTGGTGGCGCGCCGAGCTGTTGAGTGGATAAACGTATTTGTACAGGTACGAATAGTTTAGGGGGGGGCTTTGTGATGCAGGGAGTGCATCAGATGCTCGGTTGCCCGGCGAGCCTCTGCGTAGTCGTTGTCGTCGGCCAATAATAATATAATTTGAATATAGTAAATCATTTGATCGCGGTATTTATATTTTCATGTGAGCAACGATGAGAAGAGAAAGGACGTTTGGCAGCTTGTCAACACGATGTATAAGTAACGACAAGTCAGTTGCCAACGAACCGGCTTGATCGATCGATCGCGATTGTGTGTATAAACATCGATTCGAGTAAGTGAGTGTGTGTGTGCGGCGTCCAGGGTGTCTCTCTGGATGTCTAGGTCGACTCTTCGTCGAGTACCACGGGTGTAATCACCCTAAGCTCTCTGAGTGAGGAGTGTGGCTAACTCGACGAGAGCTCGAGTGCGCGGAGAGTGTGTGTGTGTCTCGACGGCCGGACGAGAGAGAGAAAGCCGATCATCGTCCCACCATTCGAGGAGACGACGAGGCACCCGGGCTCACGACGTTTGATTGTGTTGCAGGAGGAGGAGGAACATCCAGCAGGACGACCAACAACGTCTACCCCGATTACTACGAGTGGTGAGTCGGGCCACGAGCTCCGGTGTATATGTGTTCTCCTCTGAGCCTCGCGCTCGGCGTGCCGCCGCGCGAGCGTGCCAACGACCCAGTGTCCTCGGGCCGATATCTTTTCTTGTATTGTTAGCGATCAATAAATCGCCGCTTAAAAACTGAATAGAAGTGTCGATGGTCATTTGCATGAACGAGCCCGAGCCCTTATTATTTGACATACAGGTACCTCGAGCCGACGGATTCGCGACGGACGGACCGACGAAAAAGAGACATGCGTGGCCGACCGGGGCCGTGAATCCAGAAGAAGAATCTAGGTCACAGACGACTAGAAGAAAGCGCAGATCAATCAAGCAAAGCATCCGATCTAACTAGCGGATGAAGAAAGAGATTACTAGAACAGAGCGCAGCAGTAGACACGTACGTGGAGAACGGTAGAAGAGATCTAACCAGTTGATGGAGAGAGGGACCACTAGAAGAAAGCGCAGCAGCAGTAGACACGTACGTGGAGAACGGCAGCAGAGATCTAACCAGTTGATGGAGAGAGACCACTAGAAAAGAGCGCAGCAGCAGACACGTACGTGGAGATGAGCAGCAGCGAGCTGACCAGCCGTGAGAGAGAAAGACCACTAGAAGAAAGCGCAGCAGCAGTAGACACGTACGTGAAGATGGAAGCAGTGATCTTACTAGCGGATGAAGAGCGACACCACTCGAAAAGAGCGCAGCAGCAGACACGTACGTGTAGATCGAGAGCAGCGATCTAACCAGCGGATGAAGAGAGAGACGACTAAAAGAAAGCGCAGCAACAGTAGACACGTACGTGGAGATGGGCAGCAGCGATCTTACCAGCGGATGAAGAAAGAGATTACTAGAACAGAGCGCAGCAGCAGACACGTACGTGTGGATCGAGAGCAGCGATCTAACCAGCGGATGGAGAGAGAGACGAGTAGAAGAAAGCGCAGCAGCAGACACGTACGTAGAGATGAGCAGCAGCGAGCGAACCAGCGGTGAGAGAAAGACCACTAGAAGAAAGCGCAGCAGCAGTAGACACGTACGTGAAGATGGAAAGCAGTGATCTTACTAGCGGATGCAGAGCGACACCACTAGAAACGAGCGCTGCAGCAGACACGTACGTGGAAATTGACAGCAGCGAGCACACCAGCCGTGAGGGAGAGACCACTAGTAGAGTGCGCAGCAGCAGTAGAAACGTACGTGGAGAACGGCAGCAGCGATCTAACCAGCGGATGGAGAGAGAGACCACTAGAAGAAAGCGCAGCAGCAGTAGACACGTACGTGGAGATAGGCAGCAGCGAGCCAAACAGCCGTGAGAAAGAGACCACTAGAAGAGTGCACAGCAGCAGTAGACACGTACGTAGAGATGGACAGCAGCAAGTTAACCAGCTGCAAGTGAGAGTGACCACTAGAAGAGAGCGCCGCAGCAGTAGCCACGTACGTGGAGATTGACAGCAGCGAGCCTACCAGCTGAAAGTGAGAAAGACCACTAGAAGAGAGCGCCGCAGCAGTAGACACGTACGTGGAGATGGACAGCAGCGAGCCCACCAGCTGTAAGTGAGAAAGACCACTAGGAGAGAGCGCCGCAGCAGTAGACACGTACGTGGAGAACGGCAGCAGAGATCCAACCAGTTGATGGAGACAGACTACTACTAAAGACTATCCAGATCTAACCAGTTGTTGGAGAGAGACTACTACTAGAAAAGAGCGCAGCAGCAGACACGTACGTGGAGATGGAAAGCAGTGATCTAACTAGCGGATGGAGAGCGACACCACTGGAACAGAGCGCTGCAGCAGACACGTACGTGGAAATTGACAGCAGTGAGCTAACCAGCCGTGAGAGAGAGACCACTAGAAGAAAGCGCAGCAGCAGTAGACACGTACGTGGAGAGCGGCAGCAGTGATCTAACTAGCGGATGGAGAGCGACACCACTAGAACAGAGCGCAGCAGCAGACACGTACGTGTAGATAGAGAGCAGCGATCTAACCAGCGGATGGAGAGAGAGACCATTAGATGAAAGCGCAGCAGCAGTGGACACGTACGTGAAGATGGGAAGCAGTGATCTTACTAGCGGATGAAGAGCGACACCACTAGAAAAGAGCGCAGCAGAAGACACGTACGTGTAGATCGAGAGCAGCGATCTAACCAGCGGATGAAGAGCGACACTACTAGAAAAGAGCGCAGCAGCAGACACGTACGTGTAGATCGAGAGCAGCGATCTAACCAGCGGATGAAGAGAGAGACGACTAGAAGAAATCGCAGCAGCAGTAGACACGTACGTGGAGATGGGCAGCAGCGATCTAACCAGCGGATGAAGAAAGAGATTACTAGAACAGAGCGCAGCAGCAGACACGTACGTGTAGATCGAGAGCAGCGATCTAACCAGCGGATGGAGAGAGAGACGACTAGAAGAAAGCGCAGCAGCAGTAGACACGTACGTGGAGATGGACAACAGCGAGTCCACCTGCTGTAAGTGAGAAAGACCACTAGAAGAGAGCGCCGCAGCAGTAGACACGTATGTGGAGAACGGTAGAAGAGATCTAACCAGTTGATGGAGAGAGGGACCACTAGAATAAAGCGCAGCAGCAGTAGACACGTACGTGGAGAACGGCAGCAGCGATCTAACCAGCGGATGAAGAAAGAGACCACTAGAACAGAGCGCAGCAGCAGACACGTACGTGGAGATGGACAGCAGCGAGCCCACCAGCTGTAAGTAAGAAAGACCACTAGAAGAGAGCGCCGCAGCAGTAGACACGTACGTGGAGAACGGCAGCAAAGATCTAACCAGTTGATGGAGAGAGACCACTAGAAAAGAGCGCAGCAGCAGTAGACACGTACGTGGAGATGGGCAGCAGCGATCTAACTAGCGGATGAAGAAAGAGATTACTAGAACAGAGCGCAGCAGTAGGCACGTACGTGGAGAACGGTAGAAGAGATCTAACCAGTTGATGGAGAGAGGGACCACTAGAAGAAAGCGCAGCAGCAGTAGACACGTACGTGGAGAACGGCAGCAGAGATCTAACCAGTTGATGGAGAGAGACCACTAGAAAAGAGCGCAGCAGCAGACACGTACGTGGAGATGAGCAGCAGCGAGCTGACCAGCCGTGAGAGAGAAAGACCACTAGAAGAAAGCGCAGCAGCAGTAGACACGTACGTGAAGATGGAAGCAGTGATCTTACTAGCGGATGAAGAGCGACACTACTAGAAAAGAGCGCAGCAGCAGACACGTACGTGTGGATCGAGAGCAGCGATCTAACCAGCGGATGAAGAGAGAGACGACTAGAAGAAAGCGCAGCAGCAGTAGACACGTACGTGGAGATGGGCAGCAGCGATCTAACCAGCGGATGGAAAGAGAGACGACTAGAAGAAAGCGCAGCAGCAGTAGACACGTACGTGGAGATGGACAACAGCGAGTCCACCTGCTGTAAGTGAGAAAGACCACTAGAAGAGAGCGCCGCAGCAGTAGACACGTACGTGTAGAACGGTAGAAGAGATCTAACCAGTTGATGGAGAGAGGGTCCACTAGAAGAAAGCGCAGCAGCAGTAGGCACGTACGTGGAGAACGGCAGCAGCGATCTAACCAGCGGATGGAGAAAGAGACCACTAGAACAGAGCGCAGCAGCAGACACGTACGTGTAGATCGAGAGCAGCGATCTAACCAGCGGATGGAGAGAGAGACGAGTAGAAGAAAGCGCAGCAGAAGACACGTACGTGGAGTTGGACAGCAGCGAGCCCACCAGCTGTAAGTGAGAAAGACCACTAGGAGAGAGCGCCGCAGCAGTAGACACGTACGTGGAGAACGGCAGCAGAGATCTAACCAGTTGATCGAGACACTACTACTAAAGACTATCCAGATCTAACCAGTTGATGGAGAGAGAATACTACTAGAAAAGAGCGCCGCAGCAGTAGACACGTACGTTGAGATGGGCAGCAGCGAGCCCACCAGCCGTGAAAAAGAGACCACTAAAAGAGTGCGCAGCAGCAGAAGACACGACCGTGGAGATGGGCAGCAGCGAGCTAAGCAGCCGTTAGAGCGAGACCGCTAGAAAAGAGCGCAGCAGCAGTCACGTTCGTGGAGATGGGCAGTAGCAAGCCCACTAGCCGTTAGAAGGAGACCACTAAAAGAGTGCGCAGCAGCAGTAGACACGTACGTGGAGATGGGCAGCAGCGAGCCAACTAGCTGTAAGTGAGAAAGACCATTAGAAGAGAGCGCCGCAGCAGTAGACACGTACGCTGAGATGGGCAGCAGCGAGCCCACCGGCCGTGAGAAAGAGACCACTAAAAAAGTGCGCAGCAGCAGTAGACACGTACGTGGAGATTGGCAGCAGCGATCTAACCAGAGGATGGAGAAAGAGACCACTAGAACAGAGCGCAGCAGCAGACACGTACGTGTAGATGGAGAGCAGCGATCTAACTAGCGGTTGGAGAGAGGGACCACTAGAAGAGAGCGCCGCAGCAGTCTACACGTACGAGATCTAACCAGTTGATGGAGAGAGACCACTAGAAAAGAGCGCAGCAGCAGACACGTACGTGGAGATGAGCAGCAGCGAGCTAACCAGCCGTGAGAGAGAGACTACTAGAAGAAAGCGCAGCAGCAGTAGACACGTACGTGAAGATGGAAAGCAGTGATCTAACTAGTGGATGGAGAGCGACACCACTAGAACAGAGTGCTGCAGCAGACACGTACGTGGAAATTGACAGCAGCGAGCACACCAACCGTGAGGAAGAGACCACTAGTAGAGTGCGCAGCAGCAGTAGAAACGTACGTGGAGAACGGCAGCAGAGATCTAACCAGTTGATGGAGAGAGACCACTAGAAAAGAGCGCAGCAGCAGACACGTACGTGTAGATGGAGAGCAGCGATCTAACCAGCAGATGGAGAGAGAGACCATTAGAAGAAAGCGCAGCAGCAGACACGTACGTGTAGATCGAGAGCAGCTATCTTACCAGCGGATGAAGAGAAAGACGACTAGAAGAAAGCGCAGCAGCAGTAGACACGTACGTGGAGATGGGCAGCAGCGATCTAACTAGCGGATGAAGAAAAAGATTACTAGAACAGAGCGCAGCAGTAGACACGTACGTGGAGAACGGTAGAAGAGATCTAACCAGTTGATGGAGAGAGGGACCACTAGAAGAAAGCGCAGCAGCAGTAGAAACGTACGTGGAGAACGGCAGCAGAGATCTAACCAGTTGATGGAGAGAGACCACTAGAAAAGAGCGCAGCAGCAGACACGTACGTGTAGATCGAGAGCAGCTATCTAACTAGAGGAAGAAGAGAGAGACGACTAGAAGAAAGCGCAGCAGCAGTAGACACGTACGTGGAGAACGGCAGCAGCGATCTAACCAGCGGATGGAGAGAGAGACGACTAGAAGAAAGCGCAGCAGCAGCAGACACGTACGTGAAGATGGAAAGCAGTGATCTTACTAGCGGATGGAGAGCGACACCACTAGAACAGAGCGCTGCAGCAGACACGTACGTGGAAATTGACAGCAGCGAGCACACCAACCGTGAGGGAGAGACCACTAGTAGAGTGCGCAGCAGCAGTAGAAACGTACGTGGAGAACGGCAGCAGAGATCTAACCAGTTGATGGAGAGAGACCACTAGAAAAGAGCGCAGCAGCAGACACGTACGTGTAGATCGATAGCAGCGATCTAACCAGCGGATGGAGAAAGAGACCACTAGAACAGAGCGCAGCAGCAGACACGTACGTGTAGATCGAGAGCAGCGATATAACCAGCGGATCGAGAGAGAGAGACGACTAGAAGAAAGCGCAGCAGCAGTAGACACGTACGTGGAGATGGGCAGCAGCGAGCCCACCAACCGTAAAGGAGAGACCATTAGAAGAGAGCGCCGCAGCAGTAGACACGTACGTAAAGATGGGCAGCAGCGAGCTTACCAGCCGTTGGAGCGAGACCACTAGAGAAGAGCGCAGCAGTAGACACGAACGTGGAGATGGACAGCAGCGAGCCCACTAGCTCTGAGTGAGAAAGACCCCTAGAAGAGAGCGCCGCAGCAGTAGACACGTACGTGTAGATCGAGAGCAGCGATCTAACCAGCGGATGGAGAGAGAGACGACTAGAAGAAAGCGCAGCAGCAGTAGACACGTACGTGGAGATGGGCAGCAGCGAGCCCACCTACCGTAAAGGAGAGACCATTAGAAGAGAGCGCCGCAGCAGTAGACACGTACGTAAAGATGGGCAGCAGCGAGCTTACCAGCCGTTGGAGCGAGACCACTAGAGAAGAGCGCAGCAATAGACACGTACGTGGAGATGGACAGCAGCGAGCCCACTAGCTGTGAGTGAGAAAGACCCCTAGAAGAGAGCGCCGCAGCAGTAGACACGTACGTGGAGAACGGCAGCAGCGATCTAACCAGCTCTCAGAGAGAGACCACTAGAAGAGTGCGCAGCAGCAGTAGACACGTACGTTGAGTTGAGCAGCAGCGAGCCTACCAACCGTAAAGGATAGACCATTAGAAGAGAGCGCCGCAGCAGTGGACACGTAGGTAAAGATGGGCAGCAGCGAGCTTACCAGCCGTTAGAGCGAGACCACTAGAGAAGAGCGCAGCAATAGACACGTACGTGGAGATGGACAGCAGCGAGCCCACTAGCTGTGAGTGAGAAAGACCCCTAGAAGAGAGCGCCGCAGCAGTAGACACGTACGTGGAGAACGGCAGCAGCGACCTAACCAGCTCTCAGAGAGAGACCACGAGAAGAGTGCGCAGCAGCAGTAGACACGTACGTTGAGTTGAGCAGCAGCGAGCCCACCAACCGTAAAGGATAGACCATTAGAAGAGAGCGCCGCAGCAGTGGACACGTACGTAAAGATGGGCAGCAGCGAGCTTACCAGCCGTTAGAGCAAGACCACTAGAGAAGAGCGCAGCAGTAGACACGTACGTGGAGATGGACAGCAGCGAGCCCACCAGCTGTAAGTGAGAAAGACCACTAGAAGAGAGCGCCGCAGCAGCAGACACATACGTGGAAATTGACAGCAGCGAGCACACCAGCCGTGAGGGAGAGACCACTAGTAGAGTGCGCAGCAGCAGTAGAAACGTACGTGGAGAACGGCAGCAGAGATCTAACCAGTTGATGGAGAGAGAACACTAGAAAAGAGTAGAAAAGAGTAGATCGAGAGCAGGGATCTAATCAGCGGATGGAGAGAGAGACGACTAGAAGAAAGCGCAGCAGCAGACACGTACGTAGAGATGAGCAGCAGCGAGCTAACCAGCTCTGAGAGATAGACCACTAGAAACGAGCGCTGCAGCAGACACGTACGTAGAAATTGACAGCAGCGAGCACACCATCCGTGAGGGAGAGACCACTAATAGAGTGCGCAGCAGCAGTAGAAACGTACGTGGAGAACGGCAGCAGAGATCTAACCAGTTGATGGAGAGAGAACACTAGAAAAGAGTAGAAAAGAGTAGATCGAGAGCAGGGATCTAATCAGCGGATGGAGAGAGAGACGACTAGAAGAAAGCGCAGCAGCAGACACGTACGTAGAGATGAGCAGCAGCGAGCTAACCAGCGGTGAGAGAGAGACCACTAAAAGAGTGCGCAGCAGCAGTAGACACGTACGTGGAGATGGGCAGCACCGATCTAACCAGCGGATGGAGAAAGAGACCACTAGAACAGAGCGCAGCAGCAGACACGTACGTGTAGATCGAGAGCAGCGATCTAACGAGCGGATGGAGAGAGAGACGACTAGAAGAAAGCGCAGCAGCAGGAGACGCGTACGTGGAGAACGGCAGCAGCGATCTAACCAGCGGATGGAGAGAGACCACTAGAAAAGAGCGCAGCAGCAGACACGTACGTGGAAATTGACAGCAGCGAGCACACCAGCCGTGAGGGAGAGACCACTAGTAGAGTGCGCAGCAGCAGTAGAAACGTACGTGGAGAACGGCAGCAGAGATCTAACCAGTTGATGGAGGGAGACCACTAGAAAAGAGCGCAGCAGCAGACACGTACGTGGAAATTGACAGCAGCGAGCACACCAGCCGTGAGGGAGAGACCACTAGTAGAGTGCGCAGCAGCAGTAGAAACGTACGTGGAGAACGGCAGCAGAGATCTAACCAGTTGATGGAGAGAGATCACTAGAAAAGAGTAGAAAAGAGTAGATCGAGAGCAGGGATCTAATCAGCAGATGGAGAGAGAGACGACTAGAAGAAAGCGCAGCAGCAGTAGACACGTACGTGGAGAACGGCAGCAGCGAGCCCACCAGCCGTGAGAGAGAAAGACCACTAGAAGAAAGCGCAGCAGCAGTAGACACGTACTTGAAAATGGAAAGCAGTGATCTTACTAGCGGATGGAGAGCGACACCACTAGAAACGAGCGCTGCAGCAGACACGTACGTGGAAATTGACAGCAGCGAGCACACCAGCCGTGAGGGAGAGACCACTAATAGAGTGCGCAGCAGCAGTAGAAACGTACGTGGAGAACGGCAGCAGAGATCTAACCAGTTGATGGAGAGGGAACACTAGAAAAGAGTAGAAAAGAGTAGATCGAGAGCAGGGATCTAATCAGCGGATGGAGAGAGAGACGACTAGAAGAAAGCGCAGCAGCAGACACGTACGTAGAGATGAGCAGCAGCGAGCTAACCAGCGGTGAGAGAGAGACCACTAAAAGAGTGCGCAGCAGCAGTAGACACGTACGTGGAGATGGGCAGCAGCGATCTAACCAGCGGATGGAGAAAGAGACCACTAGAACAGAGCGCAGCAGCAGACACGTACGTGTAGATCGAGAGCAGCGATCTAACCAGCGGATGGAGAGAGAGACGACTAGAAGAAAGCGCAGCAGCAGGAGACGCGTACGTGGAGAACGGCAGCAGCGATCTAACCAGCGGATGGAGAAAGAGACGACTAGAAGAAAGCGCAGCAGCAGGAGACGCGTACGTGGAGAACGGCAGCAGCGATCTAACCAGCGGATGGAGAGAGACCACTAGAAAAGAGCGCAGCAGCAGACACGTACGTGGAAATTGACAGCAGCGAGCACACCAGCCGTGAGGGAGAGACCACTAGTAGAGTGCGCAGCAGCAGTAGACACGTACGTGAAGATGGAAAGCAGTGATCTAACTAGCGGATGGAGAGCGACACCACTAGAACGGAGCGCAGCAGCTGACACGTACGTGTAGATCGAGAGCAGCGATCTAACCAGCGGATGGAGAGTTTGAGTTTGACAAGGTTTATTCAAGTTCATCTCATAGAGATAGTGAACTAATACCAACTTAATTACATACAATTTTACATAGTGTTGCGTTGCATAAAAGATAAAAGATAAAAGTCGCCACACATTGGATTCAAGCCCATATTGCACAACAACGAACGTTATTCGAATAATTATTTTAAGATTTCGAGTTATGGTCATCGCCCCAGCTCGCTAGCGACGGCTCGCAAGGTAGGTGCGCAATCGGCGTCGGAATAGCGGGAGCGACTCGGTGTCGCGAACCGCCAGCGGCAGCTCGTTCCACAATCTTGCGCCCATGATGGAGAAAGAGCGCCTTCGCACCTCCGAGCTCGAGTCAGGCACCGTCAATTGGGGCAGGGAACTGCTCCTGGTTTGCGGCGCGATCCTCGTGTCCCGGCGCTGAAACATCTCGCTGAGGTATTGGGGGCGTCGCAACGATACAGCCCGGTACATCTGTAAGCCCAGTAAAAATTTTCTTCTTTCCTCGAGACTGGCACAGCCCATCCTTTTTAGGAAAGGGGCCAATCGGTCGTCGCGGCGGAGGCCAAAAACGAATCGCACGGCCACGTGCCAGACACGCTGCAACAAAGTGGCGAGGTACTCCGGCAGCTCGAGGTACACCAAGCAACAGTAGTCCATCAGCGGCAGCACCAGGGTCATTGCAAGCTCCCTCCGCATGTGGCAACTAAGCATGCCTGCTCTGTACCGCAGACGATGGAGGACTCCATGAGCCCGCGAACACACGCCACGAACGTGCGAGGCCCATGACAGGTCCTTGGACATCGTTACGCCCAAGTTGCATACTTTGTCCTCCAGCGGGATGATGGTGTCGTCTATAATCAGTGGAGGGATGTCCGCGTCGTTGAAAAAGCGTCGCTGCTGGGAGCTGGCAAACAAAATGGCCTTCGTCTTCGCGGTGTTCAACATAAGCCCGTTGCGATCCGCCCAATCCTTGATGGTCGCCGCGTCCTCGTTCATACTTCTCACCAGGGCCGGCAGGTCCCCTCGCGCACAATGTCCGTAGATCTGCAAGTCGTCGGCGTACATCATGCAGTTGTTTCTACTACGGCCGAGGGCCTGGAGCAGTGAATTTATGTATATAAGGAACAATATAGGCCCAGTAGACGATCCTTGAGGAACCCCCGTGGCAGACGGCTCCCAACGCGAGGTCGAACCATCGATACACGACACCGCCTGCTTCCGGCCCGTGAGGTATGAATGAAACCATTCGATTGTAGACGGTAGAAAGTTCAAGTCACACATCCTCTTCAGCAGCACGGCGTGAGAGACGGTGTCAAAAGCCTTGCTAAAATCGAAGAGCATAAGCAACGTGACCTCGCCACGCTCCATGCCCCCGCGGATGTCGCCGCATATCTTTAAAAGCGCCGTCTGAGTACTAAAGCCCCGTCGAAATCCAGACTGCAAGCCCGAGAGGACCCCATGACTCTCCAAATTCTCGCTGAGCTTTCGGGCAATCAGTCGATCGAAAACACGCGACAGATGCGGCAAATTTGCGACGGGACGGGTGTCAGCCGGTGACTCGGGCCTGGACTTCTTGCTCAACGGCACAATTAATGCCTCCTTCCATATGTCTGGGTATGTCCTCTCCTCGATGGAGAGACCACTAAAAGAGTGCGCAGCAGCAGTAGACACGTACGTGGAGATGGGCAGCAGCGATCTAACCAGCGGATGGAGAAAGAGACCACTAGAACAGAGCGCAGCAGCAGACACGTACGTGTAGATCGAGAGCAGCGATCTAACCAGCAGATGAAGAGAGAGACGACTAGAAGAAAGCGCAGCAGCAGACACGTACGTGGAGATGGGCAGCAGCGAGCTAACCGGCCGTGAGAGAGAGACGTCTAGAAGAAAGCGCAGCAGCAGTAGACACGTACGTGGAGATGGGCAGCAGCGATCTAACCAGCAGATGGAGAGAGGGACCACTAGAAAAAAGCGCAGCAGCAGTAGACACGTACGTAGAGATGGGCAGCAGCGAGCCCACCAGCCGTGAAAAAGAGACCACTAAAAGAGTGCGCAGCAGCAGAAGACACGTACGTGGAGATGGGCAGCAGCGATCTAACCAGCGGATGAAGAGAGAGACGACTAGAACAGAGCGCTGCAGCAGACACGTACGTGGAAATTGACAGCAGCGAGCACACCAGCCGTGAGGGAGAGACCACTAGTAGAGTGCGCAGCAGCAGTAGAAACGTACGTGGTGAACGGCAGCAGAGATCTAACCAGCGGATGGAGAGCGACACCACTAGAACAGAGCGCTGCAGCAGACACGTACGTGGAAATTGACAGCAGCGAGCCCACCAGCTGAAAGTGAGAAAGACCACTAGAAGAGAGCGCCGCAGCAGACACGTACGTAGAGATGAGCGGCAGCGAGCTAACCAGCTGTGAGAGAGAAAGACCATTAAAAGAGTGCGCAGCAGCAGTAGACACATACGTGGAGATCGGCAGCAGCGATCTAACCAGCGGATGGATAGAGAGACCACTAAAAGAGTGCGCAGCAGCAGTAGACACGTACGTGGAGATGAGCAGCAGCGATCTAACCAGCGGATGGAGAGAGAGACGACTAGAAGAAAGCGCAGCAGCATTAGACACCTACGTTTAGAACAGCAGCAGTGATCCAACCAGCGGTTGAAGAGAGAGACCACTAGAAGAGAGCGCAACAGCAGCAGACACGTACTTGGACAACGGCAGCAGCGAGGTAACCAGCGGATGGAGAGAGAGTCCACTAGAAGAGAGCGCAGCAGCAGCAGACACGTTCGTCGAGATGGGCAGCAGCGAGCCAACCAGCTGTAAGTGAGAAAGACATCTAGAAAAGAGCGCAGCAGCAGCAGACACGTACGTGGAGAATAGCAGCAGCGAGCCCACCAGCTGTAAGTGAGAAAGCACTAAAAGCGACCGTAGCAGCAGTAGACATGCACGTCGAGAATAGGAGCACCGAGCTTACCAGTAATACAAGATAAACAGCCAGAAGCGAGCGCAGCAGCAGCAGACACGCACGTTAAAAAAGAAGCAGCAGCGATCCCACAGGTAATAGAAGAGATAGAGCCTAGAAGCGAGTGTAGCAGCTGCAGACATGTACGTGGAGAAAAGCAGCAGCGAGCTCGACAGCAGTAGGAGAGAGAGAGCACGAGAAGTGAGGGCAGCAGCAGCAGCAGCATACACGCATTTTGAAAAAAGCAGCAGCGTGCCCACCAGTTCTACAAGAGAAAGAGCCTAGAAGTGAGTGCAGCAGCAGCAGATACGTACGTGGGGAAAAGCAGCAGCGAGCCCACCAGCAATACAAGAGAAAGTCCCTAGAAGCGAGTGCAGCAGCAGCAGACATGCACGTTGTGAAGAGCAGGAGTAGTCTCCAAATTACTAAATAAAAATGATGGCAATTGAAATGATAAATGAGAATATTGGTTGAATTCTTTTCCTTTTTCTTTTTATTCTGTAATTACAAGTTGTAGGCTTACAATCGGCTGCCACTCATGGTTTCTATCTACAAACGGGAATGGCTTCGTAAAAGGATCTTCTTATTCTACTCTGTATTTTTTAGTATGATTTGCTCGACGACGGTAAGGGTTTTGCACCTGATTTTCATGGCTTTGTTCGAGATGATCTACTCGACGAGAATGGAGGTTTTTTACCTGATTATCATAGCCTTCTCCGAATAAATCTAGACTTAAAGGATTTTCATTTATCAGAGATAAGACGTGTTAGATTGCTGTTGTTGTTATTTTTGTTGACTTGGATTTGTTGCTGCTGGTTTAGTCGTAATGGTTTTGTTTTATTTGGTTCCGGGGATGGAGAGCGCGATATAATGCCATCAGAGAATTCTTATTGCATTCTACTATTTAGAGGTGAGAAACTTTCAAGTAAATCCGATAATTCTGGTTCTCCAGCATTTGAATTTTCCCATGAGTGATCAATATCAATATCATTATTATTTGAAGTACATGGAGCCAGGTATTCTTTTCTTGCCAATTCAAAATCTTCAGCTGACACAGATTAAGGTGAGGACTCTTATAGGGGGTTCAGGGTTTGAAGCCGTGCAATTAAATGTTGCTAATCTTTCCAAATCAATATCTTTAGCTGCTGAATTTTTACATAAGGATCTTCAGGGAGAAGGATTTTTTATAGCCTTGAGATCAAATGTTTCTACAGAGTCAATAAATTTTTGTCGCTTGTAAGCTTCAATTGTGTCAACAGCATTATTATATTGTATTTATTTGAAGGAAAATAAGTCTGAAGATGAAAACGAAGGTAAGATCATTGTAATGAAAGTAAGAATTTTTTACTTTTACATTCTAATTTTGCAAAAAGAAAATTTAAATAAATTGAAGCACCCATGAGTTGTAAAAGGTTTTTGCATCTTTATTAATGTTCTGTACAGCTGCAATCATATTTTAATGTGTAATAATTTATTAATTTATAGAAACTTTTACAGATATTACAGAAGATAGAGTGAAATTTCTTCGAGAAAACAATGACCCAAAAGATTTAATAATTAATTGTTGGAAGGAAACTTTTCATAATCGCGATTCTTGCAAACGTTTTGAGAATTATTAAGCTTAAGTCGTATCATGGCCAGTCTGCCTAATTTTTGTGTGTTCGCAGTCATACGATAATTTGAAATCTTTTTATACAATCGCTTTAAAATTTTAGGGGTATATTTTTTGGGACTGGACGCGTTACTGATTAGTTTTTTGTATGCAAAAAGTGCATTCTTGGGCACTTTTTATGCAATTTTTCAAAATTTGATAATTTTCTATCTTTGGACAACGGATTTTTTTATCGAGAATAAACTCTTTGGCTGAGTTTAATATTAGTTTAAATGAAGCCTTTATTTTCAGAATGTGGCGCCCTTAAAAGTACCTTGAAAAAAAAACAAAATATGTATTTGAACGTGAAATTTTTTGCTCTTTTCAAATCTGAAATAAAAAAAGGGGGTCACCGTACTAAAAATCAATTTTGGTTCGTTATAGTTTGGAGGTTATGTTCAAGGTCAAATTCAAGGTTACCATTGGATTCCTCGTAGAAAAATACGTTAGAAATGGGGTTTTTGTTTTTTTTCATGTTCATTTTGCGATAATTTCAGGAGTTGTCAAATAGTTTTGCCGCCCAATTTAATGTGTATTTTATCTATATAAGGGCTAAAATGCCGGATTTCCGGGGCCTCGTTCTTGGTTATAAAGGCAAATACCAAGATCCTTACCTACATGGCTTCAAACTACATGTAATCAACTACTTTCACATAAAATTTCAAAGAGATTCGTGTTACTAGAAAAAAGTTACAGCTTATCGAAATCTCGAAAAAATGCCTTTTTTCAGAATGTTGACACCTTTAAACAGCTCTATCTCCGTCGTTTTTGAACCAATCTTAAATCTGCGCACGGCAATTTAAAGGTAATGAAAATACCTTTAAAATGAAACCTTGCAAAAGTCAATACGTCAACCCTATCGCTTTCTACATTAATTCACAAAAAGCTAAAAAACGACAATTTTTCGATTTTTCATCGCCCTTCATTGCCCTCCCATAACCGGGGGTGGGGTTATCGAGCTCTACATAATTTTTTTATGAGAAGTACATACCTTGACCTAAAAAATGCGACCCTCCGGGTTAAAAAATATGCTCCGGTGCCTGAGTTACAAATATTTGAATAATACGCAAAAATAGGTAAAAAGGGCTATTGATGGACCTTTGAGGGGCCCAAAATTGGGCCCTGAGGCTCCTAAAGGGCTAAAAATTTACCTGAAGCCTATTTTTACATACCCAAATAAAATACTAAATTTTGGGGCAGATCCTAGAACCCCCCGCACAAAAGTTGTATATGAAAAAACTGCTCATATACATAGTAAAAATGTTAAGTACGCGGGGGTCGTTGAGCGGTCGACAACACCCCTGGTCATTCCGGAGGTGACCGGGACAGCAGAAAGTGTGAGTGATTGGAACGAGTGTCCGTTGGTCCCGATGCAGTATTACTACAGTGACGAAGACGAGTTAGTGTTGACAGCTGATGATTTCTCGGATGGAGAGAGTCTGGATGGAGCTGGTAAAGGAAATGCTGAGGAAGTAGTCCAAGAGCTCACAACACTGGCCGAACAGCACTCAAGAGCGAGAATCGCGAAAGTAGTAGTTAGTCACGCCGAACATAAAGCCCAGAAGCAAATCACCGCAAGACGAGCGGTGGCGATACAGATTTCGGACGAAGACGTGCAACAGTTCGTTCGTGCGTTGGAGAACGACGAAGGGCAACTGCTAAAGGAACTGGAGGAATCTGGATAGAGATCAGTATCAGTAACTGGATAGAATTCAGTAATGATAAATCAGTAGAAGTAAGTAGGTTATAATCTATTTAATAGAGTGTCAACTAATTATTCAATATAATTTACAGCTGGACTTTGAAAATTTTAAAGAAGAATTTATTTTAGTCAAAGATATTTTTCAAAAGCAATATAAAGAGTTACTCACTAATTCTCTTGCCATGGAAACTCTAATTGCTCTTTACTTCCAAAATATTTTTAATAATAATTGGAAACCAATTTTGAATCGTCCGACAACAGCCGCAGTAATGGTGACCGCACACACCGCTCCAGTCGTGGTTCCGACCATCAGACCGCTTGACACCCTACCTTCAACCTCAGGGCTTGAGTTAATGAAAACTGTCAAGACGGCGTTAGGGGCCATCCCGAGAACCCAGGTAGCTCCAAGAGAGGCTTCAGGATCTCGGCTGGATGTGATCAGAGCCATACCGAGGGAACGAGTCGCACGTCCGCCTTGGTGCGACGCACCGAGTGAGGGAGCAACGAATTGGATTATCTGCCCTGGGACGAACTGGATCCTCCTCCGCGCAGTTGCTTCAACTGCTGGGGGCGAGGCCACTACCGTCAACATGCACTCGTGGTATTGTTTCAACTGCGGACGCAACGGTGTTTTGATGGACCAATGCCCACGCTGCGCCAGGGAATATTTCAAATGGTCAGGAAACTGTAAGTATCCTAGACCTCATTTGGACAATCCTGGCAATCGCAAGGATGCCGTCAAGCGTCGCCCGATACCGTCAGACGCGTACTTGGCCCCATTGCTGGGCGAACCGGCCAGAAACCACTATGAACGCCTGCGTACCACGCTGCAGTATACCAACCCTGCAGAGCGCGACGTGGCATTTCTGCGGTACTTTCCGCATGGCCCACCAAAGACATTACTCAAGCTTTGGGACTGTGACCACCGTCACAACGTATACTATGACGACATAGAAGTAGATGTGTTTCAATACACAGACTTGGTTGGACGATAGCTAACAAGATAAGCATCTTACATACATATATTAAACAATATAAAAATAATAACAGTTGTCGTGAAAATTGCGATTCATTTAAAGAAATTTAACCTTGATCGCTGACAAAATCAATTGAGAAATTTCTTGGTTAACTTGTTGTTATTGACGCGATTATTTGTTTCGAATTGTCGAATTAATACATTGAAAAATGTCTCGAGTGAAATTCGTAAATCAAAAACGATTAACTATATTTATTGCAATGACACGTTGTCCTATGTAGACTTCTACACAGACGTAAAAGATAAGGTTATTTCGACGGTCCCCACGAAGAGTAACACGTTTCCATTTAAATTAATACATAAACATGTTACTCTTCTTGGGGACCGTCGATTTGATTATAAAAACATCATCTTAGATAACAGAGTACGAGTGTGTAACTGAGAAACACGAAAACACTATTAAATAATCAAAACATTTTATGTACATATAACGGATGAATTACAATTATAAATAACTTCATTGCATTTATTGAGTAACGAAAAAATTGTTTATTATCATTTCACAACTACACAATACAAATAATTTACTCATTGAGATATTTGAACCATTTCATCAATGAAAACTTTTTTTCCACTATAGATAAATATTCATATAACATTATTGATTTCATTAAACATTTAGGAACGAAGTACAAGTACAAAATAACAAAGTATATTAATTGATGAACAATTCGGTTAATGTGCACTATAATATTACACAAGACTCAAAGTACGAATGGAGTGTATAAATTTGCTACTTTACTAAAATAGGATAGAACTCCGTACATATTGTTATCGTAAGATAACAAAAAGAATTTAAATTACTCTTTGATTGAATTCGTAGCTCTGATAAGAGCTGTTTGTGAGAGGCAAAAAGAACGATCTAAAACTCTGGGTGTTCGGGATCGTAGTACAGGTGGTGATTGGTAGACAGCACGATGACAACGGAGCGGACTGTTGGCTGTATCTCTTCTATGTTGTATTCAACGCTGCATAGAAAGAGCCACGTGTTGTTGACCAGTCCAGGGAGGAAGAGGCAAGTCCAAAATCTTTCTAATAGTATCCCTGAAGGGCGGCGTGGGATCTATTAGCTGGCTTTGCTGTTGTTTTTCCTCTCATTTACGTGCTCGGGATCGCCGTTGCTGTTTACGGCGTCGTTCTCGCTGTGCAGGTGTCTTAGGCATGAGAGTTTTACCGTATGGTAGAAGTGGCTTTTGATCGCTACCTTCTGTAGATCGTTTAAATTCTCAGGTATTTCTTCTCTTTATCCGTCTGTTTGAAAAGTAAGCAATGAACTTACTTCTCAGGGAGAGTAGCTAACCCGTTTCTCTATCAATGAAAATCAGGCATTTGAGTTCTACCCGGAACAAGCTTGACCTTTATTTCCTCCTCTACTTAACAATCTTTTGCTATAACTCCTTTGTGAAACAACGTAAACAATGCGCTCGCCCTCTAGTGGCAAAGCTTGAACTAAATATAAAAAATGTATTGACTATACAGTATAATTGTTGTAATTTATTGCTGTTTTCGAAGGAAATTGGGAGAGGATATTTTCTCGTGAATAATCACACACTTCACTTATTAACTTACGAGTATTTAATTATCAAAACGCTATCTAACTTTTACTTCGAACAATCCACGCACAGTTTATTTATTGTAATTTTAGTTTTATTCAATAGCTATTATAAGTTAGAACGCGAACAAAGTTAACCAAATTTAGAACGAAAATCAAAAGAGAACAAAGGTAACTCAAAGGAAGTAGCTTGTGTTAGCTCGACGAGCGCAGAACGAGGAGTGAGTGTAGGGGGGAGGCAGTAGCGGCGACAGCGGCAGCGGCTCCCTTCGCTTTCGGCTGGCTTGCTCGCTTGATATGCGGAGCGATGGTCACGCTAATACTGACAATAATAACAATATATATTGAAATAAAGCGAGTCTAGATTGAAACGTGATAAATGCTTCGTATGTTGAATAACTAAATTTTAACAATTTTGAAAACAAAAATTATCGTATCGTACAAATAAACATGAATACAGCTACGTTGCAATTTTTGATGATTATTAACATAAATATACATTTAATTTAACGGCAAATAATTTTAATCATAATATCAAAATTAAAGTGTAAAAAAAAATTAAACAAAAAAATTTACATACGTTATTAAGTATTAAATATCTCTAAAGAATAATTTAACAATAACAATATACATCACATACGATTGACTATTACATGACACATGTCACATGATGATGCCCAATTTAATCGTCTGGAAATATGCGTGGGATAACATCTAGCAATCTACAAACAAAAAGCAAGTCATGGAAATTAGACTATGATATCATTTTTAAATATTTTAGAAAACTCATTGTCCATATTCTCTCTCATTTGAACAAAATAATCAGCGACTCTTTGCACGTGATCAATTGCTGATCTTAAATGACTTAGAGGTGATTGTAAGACTTTACATAACGGTAAATTATAAGAAAATAATTTTGATATGGAGCAGAGGGTCACTACAAATTCTCCATTCGTTATTGCTCTTACGAAGTTAGACGCCTTCGATGAACTTTCTGAATTTTTTTCTTCGCTCAGTTCCTCCAAAGTGATAACGATAGGATTGAAAAACTTTTCAAATTTTAACACTCCATTATGATTCTCAACCCATCTAGTTTCACACATTTATGTGAGCGTGTTCGAATTGCAGTTTGGCATTGATGGCGACAGCTATTGTCTGAATAGAGTTGCTCTCTTAAGTGATTTTTAAATAAAATTTATTACTTCTTTAGCAGTGCCAATGCAGTTTCTGACATACTGTATGTCACATGAGTGATGTGAACAGCAGTGAACATGTAACGCTTGTGGAAATTGTTTACGAATACATTCTTGGACTTCTTTCGACGGCCCTTTCATCACTGCAGCTCCATCGTATCGTTGACCAATCATATTTCCACAATCAAGCCCAAGTTCACGTAAATATTTTATAATCGAATCAGCGATATAATCTCCTGTAGCGTGACTATGACACTAAGCACTATATTACTTTAATTACGTTATCACTGATTGAAGCGGTTCATCTTCAGATGATTAGAATAATGAAAGATCAAGTGTATGAGTAGTCGTACTCTTTTTTTTTCTTTACTTTTTATTTTTAGTTTTAGGTTAGGCGCGAGAGAATTCGTCCGTTCGAAATGTCCCAATCCCTTTCGTTGACGTACATTTTAAGATACTCGACATTGCCAGTGTTATGTCCGGGCTATTTGTTAAATAATACCCGAACATTTATTTTAATCTAACTGCACCAAAATCTGAGATACACGTTTAAGGTTTGACACAAGACTTTTATTATAGAGTTTGCACATATAAAATGGATATTATATTTTTCGTTACACTTTTAGTTATGATGTACCACGCGATTGGCTCAGCTGTAGCTCAATTACAAAAAACTAGGATAAGGTGTTAACGCGTGAAGACCGCAAGATGTTAGTGCGTCTGTCTGCGAGAGCTGAGAGCCGACCGCCCGAGATTACAAAGATGCGCGCTATATATAATAATTGTTGAATCCCGAATTACAGTGGGGCGATATTGGAAGATTACCCGAATTCGCGTAAGCTATCCCGTGACTAGCGCGTGGTATGATAACCCATAAATTACATCATTCTTTTATTACCCCTTTTAATGACGTTATATCGAAAAACTCGAGGTCGAGAAACAGCGTGACGAGACTCGATTTTTTGGATATAACACCAGCGTGCGGAGGGAAGGAGGCACGCGGCGAAAAGGGCAGTTTTTGATAGACCTTCACGAGATCGTGAGCGGAAATCAAGTTGTGTGTGAGAGAGTAAAAAACCAGAGTTTTTACGTGGAGAAATTTTGTTTGTATTTGGAGAGAGAAGTAACGTGTGCTTAGAGAGTGGTATACCATTTGTGAAAGGAGAAGAGCAGCGACCGAGAGAAAAGATCCGTGAGATTGATGTGAGTGTATGAGCGATAGCGACGAGTGAGATCGAGTGTGAGTGTGAGAAAGAAATTGCGCCATGAGTTTTTCTGTTAATAAACTATTTCATAAGTTAAATTATTGTTTAATCAATTTTTATACTGCTCTTGTTCCACCTCATCCTTCGCGAACCTATCTCCCCATCGAGAGCCCGCAACCTACATCGTGTATGCGGCCGCGGAGCCGGAAAAAGCGAGCCGTGTCACAACATGTATGCGTATGAAAATAATTACAAAAAATGAGATTCATTAAACCTAATCCATTGTTTTCTTGGCATTTATCCAAGCTAAAATCCACGTACTTCTGCGAACTGCTGAGGCTGACTTATATCTACGTACTTTCAAGAGCTCGGGCTACGGCCTTAAATTCACGTACATCGGATAGCTGCACCCCCATGCATAACCCCACGTACTTAGGATAGCTGCACTACGAAGCTTAAATATACGTACTTCTACCAGCTCGGGCTCCGGGCTTAAATTTACGTACTTTTTGAACTCGACCGTCGAGTTGAAACCCATACGTACCTGGCGAGTTCTAGGCGCGAGCTTACATTAACGTACGTGTTCTAGCAAACTCTGAATAAAGAAGCTATTTGCTGAATGTTATGTAGAGTTGACTTAAATTTAATCGATCTATCCATATCCTAAAATGTTGGTCATTCTGAGTGATTATAAGTAATCAGATAGTCATTCTAGAATACGTTAGTCTTTTTTATTTTGTAACATAAGTAAATAGAAATTTTGTTTTTTAAATTTTTACATCTTGTGAGTGTGATTCTCGCTTCAGGCACCATCATGCATCCACCAACGAGCCTAGGCTCCCGTATCCAGCGCCATTTTCTGAGCGTGGTTCTCGCTTCTGACTTCATCATGGGAGTGTGTTGTTCTCCCCGTTTATAGCCAGCCTTGTGAGTCTTCGCCTCGGGTTCCTACTTATAGTTATACTCTTCACTTCCTGCTCGCACAGTGTTCGGTTTTTTTTACTGCTTCGGAGGCTGATGACATAGCCCGGGTCTTCTTTTTTGAGTGGTGCCCGCTCCACTTCAGGCCCGGGCTCGACCACACTAGGCGAAAAAAACGCCCACGAATATTCGCCCAGTGGGAATAGAACCCACGCTCTATGGCACATCATTGTATCGGGATCAGGACAACTCACCCTTTGACAATTCATCCTGCGACAGCTCATCCGCGACAACTCAACCGCGACGATTCAACCTGGGCGACTATTGAACCGCGACAATACATCCTGGGCGACTATTCATCCTCAATAAAATTATACTTTTATTTTATATCATTTTTCTCCTGTTTCCTTTGATTTCGGAATTTGTGAGTGACTATACGTGATATTGTGTGTTCTCAGCTCACTCCCGAGCAGATTATATACCAGAGTGTGTATGTGTGTATGAGTATCAACATTATATTATGTGTGATTTCAGCTCACTTCGAGCAGCATATTTACATATGCCGCTCAGTCTTGTCCTGTGTGTCTGTGTATTAACGTCGTTAAATATGGTGTTGAAATTTGTTTTAAGCCAGCGTAATACGCCATTGCTCGTGCATAACAATTACATTACAATAAACACAGTTGCAGTGCTGGCAAAGTAATTTGGCGTTGTGCAGCTTATACCACAACCATATTGTTATTTATGATGCAATGTTTGTTCTACGTTCGACTTGTTCAATTGTTATTTCTTTTGTCGTGCTAAGATAACATAGTAAATCGTGTTCTCTACTTCGACAATTTTTGTATCCAACATTTATTTATACTTATTCACAATTTTTTTTTTCGGGATGATTTGTCGTCCGGATGAATTGTCATAGGATGAATTGTCTTCGGGTTGAAATGTCCCGGATGAATTGTCGGGTTGATTTGTCAAAAGGTTGAATAGTCGGTAACCCATTGTATCAGCAGGCAAGAACTATACCCACTGAGCCAAGTAGACCGATCCGGTTTGTGTGTGTTTTTTTTTTTTTTTTTTTTTTTTTTTTTTTTTTTTTTTTTTTTTTTTNCTCACCGGTATCCGCCGTTAGGCATTGCTTCGGTGAGGCCGGGGTTAGTTGAGCATTTCTGCTACTCCTGTTAGTTGTTGTTTTCCATACATCCCCCATCCGTCGCATAGTGATATGTGACGATTAGGGGTTCAGGGACTCATCTTTTTTCTACTTGGTGAACCTTCGATCCTGCACGATGCCGTCGGCGATTGTCGTATCCCCTTTTTCAGAGCCGTCTGCGTGGTCACACATTGCTGGCATCTCCTCCTGAGTTGGACCTCTCTTCTTAGAACTCGCTGTCAAGTGCCATCTTGTGAGTGTGGTTCTCGCTTCTGCAGACGATGGCAAATCCGTCACTTTGCTCTGTCGGCTACATCTTGTGAGTGTGGTTCTCGCTTCCGGCGCTACGCTGTGAGTCTCCGTGAGTTTTTGAACTCCTCCTTTTCTGTTGTCGTCTTGTGAGTGTGGTTCTCGCTTCAGGCGCCATCTGTGCTCCAGCAGAGCCTTGGCTCTCACATCCTGCGCCCTCTTGTGAGTGTGGTTCTCGCTTCCGACTTCATCATGGGAGTGGTGTGCTCCATCTATTGCCAGCCTTGTGAGTCCTCGCCTCGGGCTCTTACTTATGGTTTTCCTATCGCTTCCAGCTCGCACAGTGATCGGGGTTTTTTACCGCTTCGGAGGCTGATGACATAGCCCGGGTCTTCTTTTTGAGTGGTACCCGCTCCACCTCAGGCACAGGCTCGACCACACCAGGCGAAAAAACGAACCTCGAAAATTCGTCCGGTGGGGATCGAACCCACGCCCTACGGCGTACCTTGTATCAGCAGGCAAGAACTATACCCACTGAGCCAAGGAGGCCGATGCCCGGTTTGTGTGTGTGTATGTGTGTATGTGTGTATGTGTGTATGTGTGTATGTATGTACGCGTGGTAGTATGGAACCAGTGTAACTTTTGAACGGAGACTCGTAGCGAGAAGTGGTTCAGCTTGTTTTGAAGGAGTTGTGTGTCGCAAGAAGCGTCTAAACCTTATTTTAGGATTCACCGAGCAGTTAATCAATTACGCCTTTTTTATTGATTTCAAATTTTTTTTTCGAAAAAAATTTGTTTTTTCATGTTTTCACATATAAATGCCAGAATTTTTTCGTTATCATCATGAAAGCAGATCATTCAGGCTTTAATTTAAAACCAAAAAAATAGAGATTCACCAAATATTATGAAAGTTAATGACTCAAAATGAAAAGTTGTACTTTTGCTTCCTCATATATGGAAAGCTATGTGATAGGCTTGAAAATGAGATTTGGAATCAGACGTCGTAGGAAAATTACGGTTACATATTTAGAAACTACATTGAATTACCAACAAATGTCTGTATGTATGTTGGCTTTCTCGGCCTTTTGGTTACAATAGAAGAGTAAAAAATCTAGACTAATAATGGAATGTACTCTCAGAACATCTTCTTTTCATTAGATTTAATAAAAGAATTATAATTATTATAATTAGTTCATTAAAATTTAAGGTTTAGTTAGTTTATATTAGTTATCAATTAGAAAAACGTAGTGTCTTTTCAAGGGAATCTTACAAGAAATTCTATAAATCTCTAGGTTTTATTGGAGTTTCGTATACAAAAATGAAAACTGTTGTATACGAATTTTCCCTTCAAGCTCTTTGCCAATAAATGGGCAGTGGTTTTTATTCCACGACACCTTTTGAAATACTCGAACTTTGAACCTTTAATTTTTTTTATAGTTTTCTAAAGTAGATGTCTGTAATCTAAAAAAGTTTCTGATCGATCAGATAAGAATTTAAAAAGTTAAGGCCAATAAACATATCTTGGATTTTTTAAAAATTACAAAATATATTTTTAAGAGCTTGTCGTGCTCGTTGATTCCATTTTGGTTAAAATCATTTTTTTGGCTGACATCCTTGATTATTCAATGATTACTTATGAAATATTGTAGTTTGGATCCTGTAATTGCAGAATACAAACAACTACGATAGAAAACTGCAACGAAAACTGAATCTCGTCCAAAAAACATTACATCCATATTGGATCGACATTTATTACTCGGGCCCGAGTGAAAAATTTTATAATTTTATAAATCGTGATTCACATCAATACAATTTTAATTTTTCATCCCAAATGTACATAATTCACACAACTTGCGTACTACTGTTTTAGAAAACAGTGAAACAAACTTTCTGGGTCTGAAGTTAACTATTTTCTCGAGAAAAAAAACAAATTTTAAATTCCAGCAAAAAATATCACGGTGATGGTTTAGATCTGGTTCATATACATTACTTGGATTCCCGTACAAATGGATATATGTTCAATTATTTAATTCATATTTTTTCATCATGATTTCTTCAATTATAATCATAGCTAAATCACAAAATTAGATAACTTCGTTATTAATAAGTGAAAAAAACTTTCCGAGTCGTAAGTTAACTATTCTCTCGAGGAATACTAAACTATGCAATTATAACTTCAAGTTTCATGAAACAAATAATACGATTTTGGTCCAGATGGGATCCAAAAAAGTTGTTTTTCTAGAAATAACACAAATTCATGCTTTAAATTTATATTAAAACATACATAAAGTTACTTTAATATTATATGTAATATTTAACTTTATTTCAAATTGAGAATACTTGTAATATAATCAAAACGTTTATTACGACGGTTTTGTAATTTTCTGAATCTTGTGTATCTTTTTAAAGCAAGTTGTAGTATTTATTGTTTAGGATTTATGTATAACTTTTTATTCTTTTTAATTTGTTGACTTTAATATTAATTTATCGAAAACAATTTTATAACTTTTCAATGAATTCATTGGATTTATTTGTTTTTCTGCGTCTTTGCAGGTAAACAATATGTCTTCAAAATGGTAAATGTAAATATTCAGAGTTTATACTATTTTTTCATTGAATATGAAACATGTAGCTGACAAAATCATCGCGCGCATGCTAGAAATGAAAAGCACGTGTTAGGTGCGCAGCAGTCGTGCAATGAAGTGATGGAACAGTTGCTACTGGCAGTCACCATGAGGCACATGCTTTTTACTAATCCATGATTTGAGTACTTTCTAAATAACTCACGTATATTTTGATAACGTCAATGTTTATAATTAAATAAAATTAAAATATTGTGTATCAATTTACTTATTTTTAATTAGTTTTATGTTAGCAGTATTATAAAATCTTTTCACTAGTTTCAAAGTATTTCCAAACATAAAAACTCATTTCAAATGGTAAGTGTTTTATCTAACGTGTATTTTAACAACTAGTTATGTTTTTTTTCATTACTAAGACTTTAAAATTTCATTCATGAATTTTAAATGATACGATTTACTCTAGTAATAAAACAATTCGAAGCAACACTTAATACAATTAATCATAATAATATTCCAGGTAAATTTTTTAGTTCATGAAAGTTTTTTGAGAATTCAATCATTAGAGATTTGAAGAAAATCTCGAGAATTGTGTGTTACGTCTAGTAATATTCATATTACTTTTTTGGAGATAGCGAGCATTTTTCCGTAAATGAAATGTGAACTAAAACCAGAAGCATTGAATTTGGTTTTATATTTATGCTAAAAAATTTTTTTCAAGAATTGAATTACCTTCTTTCATTTACATACTTTAAATAAATTTTGGTGTTGAACTTGTACCTTCTAAATTAGAACTTTCCCAGAATTTTTTAGACGCGTATTGGATTATTTTAACTTTTTTCGTTTTTCGATATATTTTTTAAATTTGGACAAGTGATTACTGTTTTTCTCTTATATCTATACCTTAATCAACAGTCCCTGAATATAATCTCCCCATAGTAGTGTGGTTAAAAAAATCTTTCCCAAAAATTTCTATTAAAAATTGTGACAAAAAGATCGCTCTTAAAATCTATATAAAAAAGTTTCAATTATAAATAAATGGTAAAAAATAAAAAATATTTAAATTAATCGGAATGTCAAAAATTAATATAATATTTTTTCCAAATATAAATTGATAGACTTTTTCGCCGCATTTTCGGAAAATGGATTCTTTTCTTCGTGTTTTCAAAAGAGGAACTTTTTTTTTATTATCATTTATTTATGTTTAATTTTTTTATTTTATATTTATATTTTGCACCTGTATACAACTAGAAGTGTGTGTGTTTTATGAATTATAATCGAGGTTTTTCAATGGACTAGGGAGGAAAATCAGACCCAATATTTTTCTTAGTACCCTTGCGGATAATCTTTAAGAAAAATTTACTTCTAGTAATGTGACCAGAAGTACTTCCAGGGAAAGAGAAAATTTTGGAAAATTCGACCTCACAATCAAGTAGCTGAGAAAAAAATGTATCGACGACGTACGTCACATATTCTTTCTAGTCGCAAAGCATTTGAGGGCTTTCTTGGCGTGTTAAAAATTGCATATTTTCGGTTGGTAATACCGTGGGCATCAGTACTTAAAGATTCGACGTAAAATTGCTTGATAAAGCTGATTAATCGATAATCATAGTATGATGGTCATATCAGTTTAAACTGTCTTCGTATATTTTTATTTAAATCAATTTTATTTTGATAATATCGGAGTTTCCTATTTATTATTGCAAATTAAAATTATACATTTTTTCCATTGTTGTCTTACTCTTCCTCTTTTTCATGGGTGCTATTTGTCTCTGATTACATATTGGCACATGCATATCATTCGAATCGTTCACTGTTAATTTATATGCGAATTAATTTACATGCATATAAGTACACATGAGACGGTGGGTGATAACATGAGACGGTGGGTGTTGTAACGAGTTTCGTCAAAAAAACATATCTGCACAGTTAATTACTTCTCATAAAAGCCTAAAGTTAGTTGCAAAGTTGCATATTTTAGATTATTAGAGTGTAAAAAAAGATTTTTTACTCACTTCAAGAGTTACTTTAATCAGCCCACAATGATTAATTGTCTTAAGACTGGGTTAACATCGATTTAGCCCGATCGAATCGAATGGTGGAACATGTATAAGCATAGGAGGTTTCGGCGTTCCTCCGGACACAATCGATGTTAACACAGTGTACAACATCTATGCTTTACAGTAAATTTACAAAATTCATGTATTTTTGGTCAGTATAAACCAGACTGCCTCCTTAAACGAAATAACAATAGCAAGGATTAAAGTTTTCCCAAATAATCAGACGTATTTATGTGTTAATTCAAAAAATAATTGCAGTTTAGGAAAGTTACACTAACATTTACATCTTACACGATAACACTACAAGTTAAACTTACTATCTTTGTCAGAATTTCATAGATTCAGTTCCATCTTTTTTTTTAATAACAAATAAAGTTTTTTATTGAGTGATTAGAAATGAAATTGGAACCGTTCTTACGTAATAATGTATCTAAATTTTCATAGAGTTGGGCATTCGATTTTTTTCTTTATATCAGCTGAAAAGTACATTAGAACTTCATAATTATATTGAACATTCAATTCTAAATGCAAACTCTTAACTCTACCAAACGAACGAAGAGACCACCCCCAGGTGCGGGTAACCAACTCTCAATGCCATTTTTTCGTGGCTTCCTGGAACCTAATCATGAAGCCCAGCATACTTATAAGGAGAGCCTTTCATGTATGGGTGACCAAATGTCCTGAACATTTTTTTATGGTTACTTAGTACTTAATGATGAAATCCCCTATCAGTTTGATCCAATGGGTCTGTAAACAACACTTTTAAGCATGATGAATATTTAAANTACTACGACATTTAGATGAAGTATTTTCATATAGTTTATAAGCTAATTTTTAAATTAATTTTCTGTTAAAATTTGTTGCATCAGATAAATGGATGCAGCTATTGATCAATAGAGATTTCCTTTTATTTGCTATACGCCAAATAAATTGGATTTGTATATTTCCCTGTGAAATAGATATAAAAATTTTTTTACTCCAACCGAGTGCACATTTGTTATCAATACAAAAAATTATATTTTTTGAATCGAACGTCATGTTTTAATTTAGCTAAATGAATAAAGGCATCAATGCGTTAGTAAGGCTAGCATCGATGAATCCATAGCTTTCGCATAGTGACAAGAGGTTTATTTATGAAAAAAAGAACTCTCACGATTCATCGTCATCAAAGCTAAAATAAAAAATTTCATCACGCATGCAACTTCCTCAATGTGATGGCGATTACGTGGCTACTTGAGATTTTTCTCAATCACATTCAATTATCCGTACATGTATAGTTTTCAAAGGTAATATCATATCTGCGGCGACACATAGTCAAGAAATATGATGTTGCCAGATAGTACGGATTTGTGGTTATACTTTATCAATCTGCATTGAAAATTAGCTTCCATAAAATTCTTCGCACGGAAAATTGTGGCACACGTGGAGTGAGCATCCATGTGTTTAGTATGCGCAATAGAATTATTACTTCAATGCATTTTTTATGTATTTTCACTTTTTTGCGCCTCTTTCTCGCATGAATACTGATACATTTTTTTACAAGTTTTACTGCAGGCCTTAACCTGATTCTTTAAAAATCTTAAACAACAATCAAGATATTTTGAAAATACTTTGACGTATTCTTTGCACAATTATAGACACTTTTTAGGCATATATTTTTCAGCACAGTGTTCACTTTTTGAGTTGAAAAATTATAAAGCTTTTAAATGAATTAAAGTGCAGAAATTTCAACTTGAACTTGTTTTTTTTTTAACTTGTAAAGTAAGCACTTAACGAAAAAAATTTATTTTGGAAATGTATTTAGAAATAATTAAAGAGTATAATAATTGCATTATTGTGAGAAAATAACTATGCAAAAAAAATAATATGTTATGCAACGTGTGTGGATATTCTTTTTCTGCATATTAGTAATATGTTTTGCTAAAGAAGCTTATTCACACGATTTGTATACAATATTTTATAGCGTAAGAGCCTAAAACTAGCGACAACGTTGCGATTTTTAGGTTACAGTGCTACAAAGTGTAATTTCATCTGTAACATTCAGCTACATCAATTATTTTTAGTGTATACAATAATTATAATTACAACAATTGCACGCGAGGCTCCAAAAACTTAAAAAACTTCTTTACCCTGTAATCAATTATATAAACGCAATAAGAATTGTAATTCCATTCTTTAATAGTAAGTTGGACGAATAGTTATTTAGAATATACTATTAAATGACTAGTTAATAAAAAAAAGATATTTACTAAAGGTACCGTATTTTGACGATATTCATAAGCATATTATTAATTTAAAGAATTTGTTTAGCAAAATATTGCAATTACAATCTCATTAAATTATTACCGACGCGATAAAAACTATGAGCACATATTTTAACTTATTCACGGGCAATTTTCTTTAAATGGCATATAGGTCGAATAAAGTTTTTGGAAAATTCGGATTGCGAATTTTATGACTAAATCTGTAGAATATTGAATAAATAACCGTTCACACAGTGATGACGAGTAATTAGTTTGTAACTCGCTCTATCTAAGCATGAAATTTACTATGTAATTGCGAAACGAGATAACAATGACAGCCATGCGATGCTTTATATGTAGCTACTATATTGCGATATAGATTCCGACCAGTGTCCATTTGGCTTTTTCAAGTTCATAATTACAATAATTAAATATTAGAGTACATTGTGAAACTGGCTTAAAGAGAATTATTTATCGACTCGTTTTAATTCTTTTATAAAATTTGTCGAATAACAAATGAACAATGAAGACCAGTCCCGCAAATGTAATTATTTGAATATTCATAATGAAATTCAAGCTTTTACTTCAAGATTAAACTTGTAACATTTTATTATAGGCTTAGATTAGACTAAAAAGATATTAATAATAGGTTTACTATTAAGATATTTAACGTCGTATCAATATTTATTTCACATTCTCCGCGAACAATAAAATAATGAGCTATTATAATGCCAATTTATCGTCTCAATTTATTATTTAATGAATCAAAACTTTATACGAATAAAAAAAAAAAATATTTCCCTATTTTATCGTGAAAGTAAGCGTGCCATTTCTACTAATATTAATGCGAGCTTTTGTTTCTTTCTCGAAAAATAATATTTTGAACGTAACTGTTCGTGCCTATCTCCATTCATGCAAGCAAAATTTTTTTTTTCAAATTTTAAATAAAAATATTTTACATACATCTAGAATATGAGAATATATGAGAAAAAAATTTTAGATGAAATGTACAGTCTGATACAACGTGGATACGTATCACTAACAAGAAGATCTTATGAACAGTTTAGAATGTTAAAAATCTTAGCTATGTTACTACTACGAATTGTTACTTCTTTCAGCGATAGGTAAACTTATTCCGTATCTTATTTTATCCAAATCTTTTATAATTTTAAATTATACAAGCATAAAGCGTAAAAATTAACACCTTGAATATTTTTATATATAATGAGAATATTAAAACTGGCTTTTCCTCGAATAATTAATTTTAATTATATAATAGCCAAATTTTTAAAATAATGTAAGATGAAAAAGATTGAACGAAAAGAAGTCAATAAATAATAGTTAACGTGAAATCGTCATCTTTTACATGCATTAAAAAGTTTAGAAAAAATAAGTAAGTAAGTAAACAATAGAATTAAAAAGTCGTTGCAAATGCGACTTAGCTTTTTTTCTTTTTACTAATTTATAGTGTGTTCCTGAAGTGTTAATTAGGCGCTGTAAGTATGCGACAGAGCGAATGAAGTGTTCAGTCACGCAGTGCTGTGGCTGTTTTCATCATATGTTTCTACGCTCATGAACGTGCAAACACACACTTAATTACAAAATGAAGGCGAAAACCTCAAGTATGCGCACACATAGGTTTATGCATAGCGAGTAAAAGGCTTCTCTCATGTTGCATCTCGTGAGATACGTTCATGTGTTACGCAAAATGAAAACAGAATTCTTTTCAAACTTCGTATGTGATGCATAGAATATTTAGTAACTTTAAATCGCATTCATTTGAAAAAAAACTCTGGACAGTGAAAATTTTGTGAAAATTTTGAACGTTAACGAGAGACGTCATTAATTTTTTCGTGCTTGTGCGTATACATTATTCCATGCCTTTGTATTGTACATTAAAAACGCAAATTTTCCGTTTTATACGATGGCATATCGGGCCTTAAATGTAGACTCATCTAAAATTTCAGATTAAATTCATCTTATGATATTATTATAATTATGTAATTAAATATAAATAATAGAAATATAATTTATACATTTAAGCAATAAGCAAATCAGTCTCATTTTAATTAATATATATTTATCTGTCACGTTTTATTTATAAACAATTACTTTTGATAATTACATTCTTTTTCTAGTGAGAGCTTACCATTCGTATGTGTTTAAACCATCTTCCCCTTCTTCTCCGTTATACCTGTTCTTGAAATACAGATACCACCAGTATTTGGTAAAGTAAAATTACAAACTACTCAGCTGCGGTGATCAATGTGCCGTGTTACTCGACTTATGGAACATTTAAAACTTAAGGAGACCTCCCTCCTCCAAATTAAAAAGAAAAAATGTTTTATCAAAGATTTATTTGTTATAGAATAAAACGACATATCTTAATGAAACTTTTTATACATACTTTATTGACCTTATACTACATAAAAAAATTTTTCTATAATTTTTTGCCACCCAGTGTCGTCTGCTACAATAGCTGTAAAAGAACATGAACGATTAAAAAAAAACCATTAATTTTATCACCCTGAAATGTTAACACAATAATCTGCTCATGTTACTGCTCAGAATAAACTAGAATGGAAAAAATCGGCAGAATATTTTTGGAGATATAAACAATTTTCGAAAAAAACGCTGCCATTTCTTTATTTTTTAACCAATGACTTTCATTCATCGTTCCGCTACGGTTTTTTTGCGTTTTTTTGAAATAATTTTAGCAGACGACATTGGGTGGCAAGAAATTATAAAAAATTTTTTTTATTTAGTATAAGTTCAATAAAGTATGTATAAAAAGTTTCATTAAGATACGTCGTTGTATTATATAAAAAGAAAATCGTCAAGAAAACTTTTTTTTTCAATTCTGAGGAGGGAGGTCCTCTTAAGTAATAGAAAATATCAAAAGTTGCATCCACAAATAGCAATTTAAAAAAACATTGCATACTTATTTTCCAGTTGCTTCTCTTTAAAATTCTACTATAACACTAACCTCATCATTCTGTAATTTGCAATTACTTTTTGTTTTATCTTTTGGTCACTGTTGCTCGTGATAGATACTTTGTGAATTATTTTTTTTAGAATAAAAGTAACGACTTTTGTAAGCAAGAGTGGCTTTTCAATTATAGTCATAACAATTAAAATCTACAATTGAAATCATTTTTATTATCTTCAATTTCTTTAAAAACGAAATAAAAAACGATTCATTCATATACATCAAGATATAAATCTTCAATATCTGTGAGAGTAAACATTTGTTGACTATACAAATCTAATTATTCACATCCAAGCTGCTTGATAGCATATTGGCATTATCCGACCCAAATTAACATGAGGTTTCATAGTGTACAACGTGTGCACCACCGCACGCATGATAGAGTGCGTAGCGGAACATCAAACATATCAAATTTTCTCATCACTCATCTACATTTATCCGCTAAAGTTCACAAAGCGTAACACAAACATTGAATTTCAAATTATTCGCTGAGGTGTAATGCAAGTGCGGGCTTGATATTTAAAATTTGTTGAGATTCAATCAAATCATTTTGAACCCATCAACTCGATTTCCTTCAATCAATTTTTTTTCGGACCAATCTTATTAAATTTTAAAAATTGTTGCTTTACGAGAGTAAATTTTTTCCCCATACTAAAATATCAAAGAGTTGTGTAGAAATTTTACCTACATAAATTGCAAACGATTTAATCATGATTCAAATACGATCGAAATTTCACTTAAATGAGTAAACCCTTTGAGGTTTATTCTCCTTTAGTCATAGATTATATAACCTCCGTATTTATACTATATCGAAAACTCACGATCACTAACGTAGAATTAATATTGCGTCTATAATAAGTACTAAATTGTCTGATTATAATCAACATTTGAAAGCTCATTGAAATGAGTTAGCCGATGAATTTGTGAATACCGATGTGCTCCAATCAATTCTGTGACATAGCTACGGAGTTTGTCCAAGCAACATACGCGCAAATTTCTAAGTTTACCGAGAATTAGACAGAATCAAGGGGATTGTATAAATTTTCATGAATCAATCTGAGGCTTTAAATATGTTCGCTGTAATAACATTAAAATATTCCCAGCATAAACCTGTAAACTTATCGCAATGGTCGTAGTGACATAAGAGTAGCATAATTGGTAGCTTATTAATTTCAGAATGTAAATTAATTTACTGAGAGTATATCATCCGTTTGCGCTTAGTATGGAACTGAACTGATCAAAATTTGGCTCATTTTGAGCGCCTTATCATTGATCGGAAAGTCTTTTTAAATTATATAGCAGTCGTTTAGTGAATAACTGCAAGTACAAACCCAACGTTAAAGAAATCGATGCCTCCAATGAATATTGATGAATATATCTCTAAGCTTAGATTCCACGCCTATAATTTTCACGCCCTGTGCAGAGTGCAGACCAAATGTAGCGATCAATACGATACTCTGTATGATTTATCATTGTAATACGATAGGTGACAAATGGCTTGACAGTTTATATAAGAAGTGGAATGTTTTTTCATTGAAATAGGTATAGTTTATCCTAGTTATCATAGTGGTTTACCATTGATTTTTATTTAACTAAAACGAGATCAACGAATCCAAACGATCAGTTGGAATGAAATGAAGCCGAAAATCCCGAATCGCGAAAAAGAATACTTCTGCAGAGTATTCCGCAAAGCATCACGTTAGAGCATTAAACTTATCTCTATAGCTCGGTACGCTATGTTGGAAAATGAAGCGTAAAGTCAACAAAGCAAATACGGCAACGCCTTAGCCTGTAGTTTTTATGAAGGGTGTTCTCGACTCGTCTAACAAAACATAACATCTTTTCATTCCATTACTCTTCATTTGTTCCTTGGAATATTTTATGATGTTTTGGAGTAACGAAGATATTGCGGTGATCATTCTCTGATCTAAGCAGATGCATGAATTTTAATGTCTTTATTCCTCGCAGAATATGCAAACTTTGCTTGATGAAGTATCAGCGCTTGACACTGTAGAAATGATTCATAGTAGAGAGATTCGAAAATCATTTATCCCTTTTACGTATATTATATGCCTTGTCATAGTGTTGGTTTGTATATTAATGCAATTAATTTACGTATTCGATTTCGCCGAAATATTTTCATTTACCTAGTACTCATAATTCAAGATAGTTTGAAGCATACAAAATACTTAGATTAATATATTTTCTGAAGAATGCTCGAAAAATGTATAGCTTGTATTAGAGCAAGTTCTAGCATGAAAATAAGTATTTTCCTCTCACAGCTACATTTCTAAAGTTCAATACAGACAAACTTTCCCAGTAGTGGATATCGGGTATACAAAAAAATTATCTGTAAAGGTCTCTACTGTACGTATTTGTGCAACAGTTTGAAAAACTTGATGCGGCTCTTGTATGCGATGTTAAGGGGTAATTTGAATTTACGGGGGTTTACGTAGGTTTACGGCCACTGCACGCAATGTTTGTTATCTTAGAAATTGCGACGAAAAAATGTAAGAAAAAACGTCTTGGTGCTTCCATTCGGAATAAATCGCTGAATAACATTTTCTTGATTTCCGTCTGCGAATAAATCCTTTTTATAAACATTGAAATCTGGTACATGGGTTTCCAGTCTTTTAGTCGAAGGTATATAAAACTTAGATACAAGGTAAATGTGCTTCTTACTTCATGTCCGAGGAAAGCACTTCGCAAACATGCCGAAGTAAATGAAAGTTTTAGTATAATGAGAAATAGTCGAATGGAGAAATTTTGTTCAAGATGCGGTTGATGTTCGATACTTCATTCATTTCCTTCACATTTTTTATCGGAAAATTCTATTTTAAACTTTATTTTTTTTTATTTTAAAGATTTTGATAATTATGATAGTGCTACACCTTTATTCTTTTTACTCTTATACTGTCACTCCCAAAGACAAGTTTATGGTCTATTTTTATCATGATTTTTATGATGTCTATTGCATGTCTATATGAAAACCGCGATCAAGTGATACATCGCCCCTTATATAATTTTATGCCAATGTCGCAAATGTGAATTTAAATTAGAATATCAAGACATGACTTTTCAAAACTCAATAAATTTTTAAGCATCTTATAGTTTAATAGGCCTAAAATACTATTTTTATGTTCAGTTTTTTTACAAACTTATTTTTAAATTTAAAATGATGTGTTTTCATACTCGAAGACTTAGTAAGATGATAAAAAACTTCTTTGTACAAAGATTTATTAATTTTAAAAGCATTATGCACGAAAAAATTACTATATTATAATAGTATACTTTGTAACAAGTGCGCGAAGCAGTTGACTCATCCAGAAGTTGTTTTCACCCGAGCGTAACGAGGGTGCAAAGACTCCTGGGTGAGTCAACTTCTTCGCGGACTAGTTACAAACGATATTTTTTAACCCTGCTTGCGATAATCTAGAGTTTTCTCAAGCTTTAAGATTAAAAAAACCTGTGTTTCACGCACGCAGTGTTGACAAAAAATGATAAAAAATCAATCAAATTAATTTTTCATGCTACCTCAGCCAAAACTAGCCTTTTTCGTCTCTGCGATCAAAACTAAAAAGTTAATTTCTGCTGGAGGATTCATGAAAAATAGTATACCCACCTATGAAGCGAAAAAAGAAATCCTCTCAGCACGTGTTATTATCGGCCAAGGCGAAGCTGAGGCTGATGAACATATGTTTCCAGTTTTCACATGTAATATTATGGTAATTAAATAATTTTACGTAACAAAACTTGTATTTTTTCTTTAAGGAAAATTCTGTAAAATTCAATCGCCTTCGAAGAATTTTAAGCCGGGAAAACGAATTCTGATGAGAAAGGATGATTTTAGATCGAACATGGAGCACGAGGATACTAATGACTTGGACTACGTTATCGCTCGTTTTCGCAAGCTATGGGCCTCATCGGGATCTATCTCAATTTTACAACACCTACACTGATTTTACTAAAGTTTCCAATATCAGTGGCACACGTTTTGATGGTAAGTTATGTCATTTTAAATAAAGTGAAATATTTAACTTCAGTTATAATGATGATGCATTCTCTCTAAGCATCACTTAATGAGAGCATATGATAGCATTTTTTTCGATAAATTTATTATATTTTTATACCAAATCAATCGATAAGATCTGTACACGTAATAATATAATATCACGTGTTCTAAGACCAAGTACACATTTTCTCATTCTGAAAATGTCTTTCAAGACACACTCATACGATCATTATAAAGTCAATATCTCTGTACTACTTGTCGTTGAAAGAAAGCGGAAAATCGTGTTTCGTTCACTTTGTTCAGAAGGGAAAGGGCAAAGTCTTAGTTTTTCTTGCAAGTCAGCAGTAGTAGGGAATCTATCGATAATGCAATACCCTAAGCAATCTGTCAGCAGTGTAGAATGTTTCAAGAAAAATCCAAAGTCAATTTGCCACGCCAAAGATTTCTTAACGTATGGTTCGTACTTTAGTACTTGAACTTTTTTTTATTGCTATCTGTGTATGAATTCCAGGTCAAGATCAAATGCATCAATTTTTTCATCTTCTCATATTTTGGATATTTCTTTATGTGTAAAAAAAAACTAAAAATGTTCAACGTTTATCAACATACTTATTTTGCTTATCAATCTGATCATTTAAAAAGAGTAACTTACAGCGCCAACAGTGATGAAGTTTTACAATAAACTTTGGAATATCAATGGTAATCAACATAATGATTGAGTTTACGTAGACAAACACTTGTAATAGGTTACAATTTAAAAGAAAATTCGGTTTTTTATGAATTTTATACAATTGTATTATATTTCATGGCAATTAGCATTGTTGATCATTGTTATTTTAAGGAAGCACAACATTGCATCTTGGCGTTTTTTAATTTAGAAAATTCTGTCCAAAAAAATGAAACAAACAAATTATATCTATAATGAAAGTCGTGAAAAGATAATTGATGTGTCCCATGGATTCTTCATTTAGCAAACGGCAGGAGCAAATATTATTTAAAATGTAAATTTCAAAACATTCAGATAAACGAGGCAGTCATTAGCGTGATGAAGGAATGTTATTAAGGCACTGTTAGTTGTTTTAACGAGGCCCTTTGAAATCCACTAACTTATCACGTAATTCAAGAGAAGCGACACAGTGTCAAAATTTGCACAATTTCCTAATTTATCTTATTTATTCTGATATCAAACGTAAACCAATGAGCCGTAGTGTTTTTTTTTTATGACTAAAGTGCCTTAGATTTATTTACTTTTGTGATGTGTGAGTAGTATATATAAATTACAAATGGCTTATTCTTTGTCATATTGAAAGTATTAAAAGATTTTAGCTATCAAGTTAAAGATTTTTGTCAAATCTAGATAATTTAAATTCTTTTACATTTATTCCTTAGAGACTTGAATCCGCGTCGTCTCAAATGTTCGAATTTTGCTTACATGAACAAATCCGTACCGCATTCTATTGAAAATATACCGTAACCCAAAAATAAGGCATGGATTTCATTTCGAGTCTCAAGATAATATAAGGTGAAAACGTTTGGAGTACCGAGTTTTTCAAAAATATTCTATGTATACATTCTAATATATTGTAAGCCGTACATACGATTTCTTTATGCAAATCGTCAAAAATTTCTGATAAAAATTATCTCTATGAGATGTGAACACTTAAGTTCTCATCAACGAAAAAACACAAAATCTAATCATGTTTTAAAAAAATTTAAAAAGCTTCCAATATTTCATTACATCACCAAAAAATTTTTTGGACTTTCGATTTTACGGAAAATCATCTATGAATTTGCATGAATGTTGATCAGTGAACAAATGCAAACACCTCGTATTTTTCAATTCTCAAGATTGGAGAAATAAGTTTATGCAACAAAGTAATAAAATTATTTTTTCGAAAGAGGCATATGTAAAGTGAGGTACTTGAAATAAGTAATACAGCTTTTGCTGCTGATAGGACCCTGGAATCATACCTTCGTAGAAATGTTACATTTTTTTGCTATTTTAAATAAGAATTTTTATTTAACGTTCAATTAATAAATAAATAAAAACTGAATAAACACATTACAACACATTTACGTGCTTAGTGATAAACTAAAATAGTGATTGCTACTGAGTGGACGGTAATATTCATATTAATTTTGCTACTTGTGTTAAACTTGATACATTTGTTAAGGATTAAAAAAACTCTGTCAAGCTTTTTATGCATAATTAAAATTTTAAACTCAGATTAGCATACATAAAATTTTAATTTTTCAATTGCACGATTTTTGAAGAAAAATTGTACGTGTCAGGATATATGTAAATTAATAAAATGATTATATGCATAATTCATATCATAACAAGAATTCCGATCAATAATAAAATTGAATGCAGCATTTTTCGGTCAATTATTTAAGACTATTTTATTTTTTAATAAATTGATGCATAAGATTTTTTTTATTTTAACATCTGTAATAACTTTAAACTGACATATTGTAGATGTTTAAATTACTGATTTAAATGATTTTAAACGTGAAATGTTGGGCTTTTATCCTGTATACTCTCTTGTCATATGTTTGTTCAAAAATCTTTTTCAGAGAAGCAGACAAAATGTTGAATCTAATTCATATAAAATTTTTTGAAAAAAAAAAAAAAAATTAGTATACATGTTTTGATAAAGATATTTGTTTATTTGTATCGACTAATTTAGAATGTCATCATAGTTTCAAGCAAATGTCCACAGAAATTCTATGCTTTTATTTATTTTTTAATAAAATATTTCACTGAGTCATTAATAGTTCATCTTACAAAATACTGTGTATTGTATTGTTATTAACGATTTGGATGAATAATCGAATAGAATAATAATAGAATTTAAAATATAAAATATTATGAATATTGTTTGAATGAAATTCGTAAAATATGGAGTAAAAGATTTTGTTTAAAATTATTTCCTTTACAGAAGATAGTGTAAAATTTATACGTTCAGTAAATTGTATCAGTATACATGAAAGAAAATAAATAAATATTTTGTAGAAGGATCTAACAAGTTAATATCATTGTTTGGGGGGTTCAAGAGTTCAAAATTAACTAAGCGTAATTATCACTTTCCGTCAAATTCAGTTAGATACAAAGTATCTCATGTTTATTTCTTAGAAAATTTGGTCAAACAGTGCAGTTCAAATCCATCGTTGCGAATTGCAAAAGCTTAAAAAATGTTGCACTTGCTTAGTCACTCCTAATTGTAGTCATTTAGGAGACGATGTGATAAGAAAGAAGTTTTTCAATCAGATTCGACTTGCATATATCGCCCCCCCCCCCTCCAATGACCAGCGCCAAAACTGGCTTAATAAGCTCCAGAGTCAAAAACGTGGTTTAGTCCTATCCGTTTAACATAGTACTAAGACACGTCTTTACCTCTTGAGTTTATTAAGCTGCTTTTTGCGCTGGGGCAACAATATACTGATCAAAATTTATTTGATGAAACTCTGTATATTAAGGAAATGAAACCCTTGATTGTGTATTCATACAATGTTATGATTTTGACAATAACTTGAAAATCGTTATATAATGAACTTGAATTTTTATTTCCTTTGATGTATTCAAAAATGTTATCTTTTGCACGTTTTTAGTGACATACGAGGCTACATAATATCAACTGACTTTCACACAAATGAACAAATCAAAACAATACGAACCAACTCAATTCAACGAGAGTGCAGTGATCAAAGCTACGTTACCTACAGTATAAACGCTTGCAAAGTGTATATACGTGTAGACTACTGCATGTATATAACTGCAGAGTTGGGCTTTGTCAATATCGGTCCTGCAAAAGGCTAAATCTTTGCTCAAGTCTGACTTACTCGACCGTACAAACGCTACTTTTGAAATCTTGAATATTTTTGTGGTCCATCTGCTCAGATATTTTTTAGAGTGTGACGAGAGCAAATTTATTTTTAAGTAGAGTATTCTGAAAACTAAAAAATTGAATCAATTAAAATAAAAAATTTCTTATTACATTAGTTTTTCAATTGATGACTTTGAAACAACTAGGATTCATGATTCAATTTGAGCTGATATTTAATGAAATTAAACAACTAAGTAAAACTAACTATGAATTTCATACTAATTTTTTATTAAATAAAATACATTCTCATTTGATAACATCTTGACACCCTTGCGCTCCTCGCAGGAAAGTTAGCGAGCGGCGGGCGTGCGTGTCTACCGCACCTCACCTCGTTTCGTTAATATACGTTTAAATGTATGTCTCTTTAGGTGTCGAAAGTTCCTCTTTCTCTTTCTCTCTCTCGCTTTATATTCAACTTTTGAAGGGCTCAGCATTACGTCATTTGTACCTCTGTGACTTGTGTCTATTTTACATACAGCTTTTTATTACTCTGTGATCTGAATGTATCACATAATGCAAAATATTTAAAGTTTACGGGGAGTTTTTTAAATGGAATTAAAAAATGTTAATACTTTATGGAATATTTTATTTTGTATTTAGAAATTGGACCGTTCAATTTTTGCCACGTCTGATCATTGTTTGGTTTACACTACTTAAAATAGCTACTTGAAGCTGAAATCGTACTTATCTTGAATATAAACTCAATAAAATATTTTCTGACAGTAGCTTGTAAAGTTAACTTTATATAAGCAAAAACTGCTGCTGTGTGGTGCAGCGTTGCAACTAAAAAGGCGTACGTACTATTGCGCTGTATCATGCGACGTTACATACTAAGCGCGTAACTTCCTTATTAAATTTCCCTGAGGCACTTCATTGCACAATGAGTGAGCGGCTATTGTTACATCGCCAGCCACTTGCAGTCTGGGTTTTTAAGAGGCCTTTTATTTGTGGACCAACTCAACCCAACTATGTGCACGGTAAATATCTTAAAAAATAATGTATTTTATTCTTTACAAATTGGTTGGTGTTTTTTATTTATAAAATTTGTATGGCGTACAACTACGTGGAGCTGACGTGGTTCTACGAATTCTATATTTATATATATAGTCTCGAAACTTTGAGTGACGCAGCAGCTGAATACCAACATAGTAGCCGTGACCCCATGCGGAATCAATTTGAAAAGGTTTTGCACGATTTGGATGAGATATTTTGTGGTCATGTTCTGCTTACAAAGATATTGTGCAGTGAGTTACGGCCGACTTTATAGTTGTTGCAACGCGTAGTACCAAGTTCGATTTTTTCGTGCGTATTTTTTGAAATAGTTTTGGCTTTACCCCTTTATACCTTCACCAATTTTCCTCCAACTGAAGAATAAAAATGAAAATTCAAGAATCAGGTAAATAATTTGGTGAGGGTGAAAAAAGACTGAACATTTCCATTTCTAAATCAAATGAGACGTTTTTTAAACTAATATACAAGTTAGTAATTAATATGTATATGCACGCTCAACAACAAACCTGATAAAAGCAACTTTTTAAATGATATTTTACTCGACAAAGGCAACTTCCCAAACATGGCCTCTCTTTAAGAACACGTAAAGTGTTTAAATTAAACAAAGTCGTATCGGTGCACAACTACCAAGCAGCTGTTTTCCTTTCTTCTCTTTCCTTAAGCAATATTGCTTAAGTTTTGCCAGCATATAACATAAAAAATAAGCTCGTTATGAGGTGCTGTAACCTTCACATTGGCTTTGTTTTTAACAAATGCTTGTTTGATACAATTTATCCTAATGCATTCGTCCAAATATTATAACTGAATGGCATAAATTTTAAAAACTAAAAGCTAATAGTGTCTACATGGCAATGGACACGTAACTGAGTTTCGAGACTTTGTACTACTCTGAGCAGTACTGAGTACTAAAACTAGTATAAAGGATTGTTATCAGTATACTTCGTACTGAAGCTGATGCATGTCGAACAATTTGAAAAGAGGATGATACAACTTTGATGAATGCTGATTTATATTTTAAATGAACGAACCGTAATGCACATGGACTGACGTTGCTCCAACGTATGGATGTAATGTATAAGTCACGAGCTTTGATGCATGAGAGAAAATGGGAGACACATGTATTAAAACCTGCGTTTGATTTGGATTTAAACTCAAGTTGAGGCTTATGAAGCATGCTTTCCCTTCAATGTCGAACGCATAAGTGTTTACACAAGTAAATATGAAATGTTTTTATCGTTGAAAAATTATTTGAGGGACTTCATTTTTATTTGTTCATCTTTTAAATCTGTCTCAATCACATAAAAAATATTTTATTTTCTCTAAAAAGTAAGAATTACTGAATAAATATTCAAACTGGATTTGTTGCTTGAATGTGTCCTTAGAAATACAATACTATTCTAATATTTTCGAAAATCAATTATATTAAAGCAGAAAAATATAATAAAATCATTCCGTAGTAGTGTGTGGAAAAATAATTCATATTATTTTGCTAAAAAATAGAAAGATAGGAATTGAAAATCCTTAGAAAGGTTTTAACGTTGCTACGGTTATAGCATTACTAGCGATAATGAAGGAATGTATACTCACATATAATTCAAAAGCCCAATGAAATCCAGAGCAAAACATGCTTGCCTAGTGACTCGTATAAATTTATCTTTCGCCACGTTCAAACAGGATAGCAGCGGGTCGGAAAAAAATCGTGCATTTTTAAAATCTTATCGGCGACGACGCGTGGCCCTGTTGTACTTTACAGTGTGAGTTGCAAACGCTCGATTATGCATACGAAATTTTTCAATAAATTTTTATGCGCCTGCTCCACCGTCTGTGTGATTTCTCATGCGTTGGAGAGAAAAATATATACAGGTGTGACGTTGTTGTTATTGTTGTTGACTGCGTTTCGATTTTCTGCGAAAATAAATTTTTTTTTTTTGAATTTGAGATCGATCGTTTCTATTTTGCATGCTTTCTACATCATACCATTGATGTGACAATTTCCAATTCTCGCAATGAAATTGCTGATACAGGATATAAAGCATTTTCAATTTTAATCAAAAAGTATGAAAATAATTTTACAATAAAAAACTTTAAAATTAATTCGATTAACGATTTTTATACTATCGAAAACAGTTGCAACTTCATGCGCATATTATCTCATTTATTAGTATTTCAAATATAAATCGAGTATAAAAAATACCGTTGTAATACACTCGCAACTAAAGGTATCCAAAAAAGCATAGAAAAGCATTATAACAGAAAATAAATTACAAATAATATTCTAGTTTTATCCTGTAATTACTGTCTTCGGTTGCCACACACTCACTCCGTATACGTACCAATATTATTCCTCATATATACCGGAGACCGGGCACTCTCATCACTGGGATAAAGTACACATCATCAACACTGCGCAACGAGCGCTGACAATATGACATGCTGCTGCTGTTTCTGCCAGGCAATACATCATAGAAAGTCTGCAACCAATAGCAAAGAGTAAAAATTCCCGATGATTCAGTTTTTTTTAGTGTGAACCACTGAAATCGATATTTGATGTTAAAATTCCAAAAAGTATTTAGTTTTTATATATTAGGTAGACAGAAAAAAGGTAACTATTGAAACGGACGAAAAATTGATTTAATATTCGCAGGTATTAATTAAAATTGTTTAGTAACTTCAGGAGAGTTTATTAAATGGAAAACTAAATATCTATTCGACGTGAAAATTTAATAAGCGTATTGATTTCTCTCTGCCGACAGTGAATAGTAAAATATTTAATGCTATTAGATGACCAACTCTAAATTCATTTTCGGACTCATACTAAATTTACATTCGCTTATTGATTCAACCACACAAATGCACCAATCTATAGCGTTACTAGATTATGTGCAATTAGATTACTGTTAATAAACGAGAAAATATATCAGAAATTTCCGATAATTTCGCAAAGCTGCTTTATAGGTAAAAAATGTGCACGACATAAGTACGTTGATGGCTTTCAGACTTCTTGATGCCACAACCATGTCGCAGCTAGTACAAAATAGCCTACGAATAAAAAGTCCTGCGAGTCGTTATGGGCTGTATTCACAAAAAGAGTCGAGTTTCTCCGTAAGATCGTAATTGCATCGTGGCTGCAACAGAAACACCGTAGCGAAAAGAAACTCGACATTTTCACTCGCTACATGAGGACCAACAGAGTGCGGCATAACTACTTTTGTAGAAAGTTTTTTTGCCGGGCTTTAAGTGCTGTATCACTATTCTAGATTTGGCGAAAACTGGATAGAAAAAAATGTTCGAGTCATCGAGCGATATGTACCTGAGGAAACACTTATGAATTTACTACTGCTTTGCCTCTCGAGCAAATTTTACATATTTATAATATAATTTCATCCCTCGAAACCATAATACATTCAACAAAATTAAAAAAAAAAAAAACATTTATCTGAGAGAGAAGTTTTAAAAAGTTAAATATTTTCAAGGTTCTCTATCGAATAAAAAAAAGGTTGTAATTCAAGCAGACTTTCGTCTTAAGCAAGGGACCTCTCGTTGCATTACATCATCGGGGTGGTCATTTATTTATGTATACGCGCAATAAAGTAACTACAGTATATGGATTACTTTTATTTAGATTTCAAGGTTGTGTGTATATTGTATATGAAATAAGTTTGCGACAAGTAAAGTCGTTTTCTCACGGTGCAACCTCATTTTTTTCTTCCACAAAGAAAGTACAACTTCCCTTCCTACCATTTCTTAAACGATGCCCACAATACACAATAAGGTTTTCCCATGCATAATTTATGAAGCTTCTAGCTTGATCTTTTCTTCTTATATCAAGCCTTCGACGACGCTTTTCTTTCTAGCTACGGCGATAGCTAGAGCTAAATGCAACGTCATCGCATAAACTTATCGTTCTACTGAGTTATTATATTCTCTCATGTCTTTCTGGCTCTACATAATGAGTAAAACTCGCAACTTAATCTTTATCGATCAAGTCATTTGTAACTCAAGTATAGAAATACTGAGATAGCATCAAAATTATATTGCGTTGAAGGCATTTTTATTTTCTCAGAATAAGTTTCATTCAAAAATTTCATGATTCTTTGAAAAATTATCATAAATTCCAATACTTACATGAAATGTCGTTGAAAAATGTAAGCCCCCTTTTATTTCAAATGGATTCTAGTATTTTTATGGAAAGATATTGAATATTTTTTTATTGCGTCATTGACGATTTACTTCTGATATCAGTACTTTACTGGATAATTATTTTATTATCGGTATTTAGAGATATAAGTTATGGTCTATTCATTTTAGATCAATTTTAAAAATATGCGGTAATGGTATGATATTACTTTTTAAGTCAAAAAATATAAACAGTCAATTGCATGACAATCTATCATCAAATATTCTTTCCCTTCAATTTTGCTTTACTTTACTTTCAAAAATTTTATAGCTGACATAATGTGAAATTAGTCTCATAATAACTACGCATTGAAAAAGAGCATAAAGTTCTCAATAGTTAGTACTTTAACCAAGGCGAAACATCGTTTAAGCATACTTTTATAACGATTCTAGCATGTTGGCCGAGCATCTTTCACAAAATCTAGAATTTCAATTTCAAAATCTAAGAAACGTGCAAAGACCTGTTTCACTTGCTCATTTGAATTTTAGATTCCAAGTTACAGATTCTACAAATGATGATAATAATTGATCAGCATTTATTCCAAACTAAAATTTTATATAATGATGACAAGATGACAATGCTCTGTTGATTAGAGGATCTTTGAAAAGGAATACAGGTGAACTCCAAAACTTTACCAATTTAAAACTTTGCTCAGATAATGATACTGGTAAATTTACAAATTTGTAGCTTTAAGCTCAAAAATAAAATTTTTTTTATTATTAATCTAATATGTGTACTCTAGTACAATAGCTCAAAGAAATTCCATATACTTGAAAAAAATTTCTTTTATATGTTATTTAAGTTCTCATAATTCAATGTTAAAACGGTTTGCTTGACTCTTGATGACCACTTGAAAACAAAATGGGATCAGTATGGAAAATCACAAATTACATTTCTCATCTTTAACATTTGGGTAAAACTTATAAGGTTATCTCAATCTCAATTATAAAAAAAAGTTATTCGATATTTTTGGAGAATGCTTCTTTTCCTTTATACTACTTTTTCAGAACCTAAAATGTATGATATTTCTTATTGAGACTGTGTGAAAATTTGCTCCTTTTGCGTTTCTTATCAATCTCAAATTTTTCCACTTGTTGCAACTTTAAAAACAATTATTCAAACTACAGCGATTAATCTGATTAACATCGCCGTTTACAAATTTTGCTAATCTATGAATGAACGTACATATTTTTATTTTTTAAATTTGATCGTTTAAACTGCTCCTCCTAATCACGATAAAAGGGTTGGCATGATTAAAGTACGTGTTAATTACTTCTTCTATTCTATTTCTTCAGAAAGAATAAATGACAAGTTCCTCTTCGATGTTCAGAATCCAATTGCAGTATCTACACGCTACCGAAATTTATTGCAAATAGCTGAGCTCGGAAATTGAACACACTAGAATTTTATCTGATCTATTTGTATTATTCTATCGACGTCACGATAGCCGGTTAATGCGAAAAAGTTTAAAAAAAAACCAATTCGGTCTTTCTTGCCCGATGCGTACAGCTTCTAGCTCGATAAGCGTAGGTGCACAAGTGTTTTCCTGTTCGTGTAATGTTATTCGATTCGAGGCATAAAACCAATGAGTCTTCTGCGTACCAGTGTTAACACTATTGACATCGAGTAACGACAGCTGATACAGACACAAGTAAATACGTGCACACACGGTCGAGTAAGTGTCGAAATAGAGAATTGCAGGTACAGGACAGGTCGTTTTCTTTGTTCCGCGTTTGTAACTTTTAAAATGAAAGCTATTGATAGCTTTCCTTCGCTTTAATTTTCATTTCAATTTTTTTTTATTCTTTCACTTTTAAATTCGAATAAATTGCTTTTACATACAAAATGGACTTCTTGTTGAAATATTGAAATGAATGCTGATCAAGTTTGTTGCTTTTTAAAATGAAAAAAGTCCTCATCGTCGCAATGATAGAATTATTGATTTTCTTTTTAATCAAGAAACTTGATGAGGAGCAATCGAGTTTTACAATTGGGGAAAAAGTGCTTTTTTATCTCTTATATTTTAATTTTTTCAAAACAAACTTGAGTTCTGCATTTGTCTGCATAAAATAACTCTTGAAAAATGTCGAGTTCAGATAGATGTTACGTTCACGTGCGCATTAAAAAGAAAGCCTTAAAGGAAAAAAATTATCTCTCCATTTTCCAGTTTAACTTGCATACCAGATAGAAAGTCGTGCTCTGCTTATATATCTTAAGCCAAACTTATGTCGATCATTAGGAACTTTTTCAAGTTCTAAGAGTACTCGATCTTTTTAAACAATTCTTTTTTTCTTCGTATTAATAACAATTTAAAACACCTTGAAATTTAGTTACGTGAATATTTATACGTCCAACCACTATGGTATATGTATAATACTTTTTACAGTTTCATTCTCGTACCTACATAGCCTGCTTAAAAATTCGTATTCTACGCAGTTGCTATACACATTACTATGTTTCTGTGGCACGCTCTTTGGCTTGTAACAAAGAGTCCGAAAACTGGGTTAAGCTCAAAGTCTATGTCTCGCTTTTCGCCCAAAATATATGCGTGTAAATATATATGTACACATTTACTTATTTATACCATTACTATGTCTCAATGCGATAAGAATGAAATTTTATCATTCTCTTTTACAGAGGAATTTGTAGTGGAAACCATGGAAGTGCCCCTGCCATCACACAACTACTATCATCATCACCATCATAACAATTATTACCATAAGCAGCAACATCATAAGCACATGGGGGGACCATTAAAAGTTCCACACTTGAGGCACCATCATGTATCGCATCGGGGCCCTTATTTCGAAAACGTTGAGGGTCAGGAGATCAATGGCTCAGAGAAGGTTGTGCATCTCGGCGATACAGCTTTTCTCGACTGTCGCGTTGTCATGTTATCGGGCAAAATGGTAAACTTTTTTTTATTAAGGAAAGTCAATGCATGGTATTTTGGAATTTTTTGGTCACATTTTTCAATCTGCAAATTATTATATAGTTCGTGTTGAGAGTATTAAAAAAAATATACTCGTATATAACTCTTTTTTCGATTTATGCAACGCTTTACAAATCCATCAAGCTTTGCAATAAATATCTTAAGAAGATACCGAAAGCCGAATAAAAGGAAAAAGTGTGAGCACGTTTTCTGAAAACTCCATTAAATATTGCCATAAAAACTACCTGAATATCTAACAAAACAAAATAAACAAAAAAGAGCACCCACGCAGCTTCTATAATAAAATGTTTTAAAGGAAATCCATAAAACGTTAAGTAAAATGTTCATTTTTATTCTGACTTTGATATTTCCTTAACGATTAATAACAATTAAATAATTTTACTTAAATAATTGTATCTAAAGAACCGACGTTATTATTTCAACATTCACGATTGTTTTTTGTTAACTAACAGTCACAAAATTGGAATCAAATCCTTACTTACTCTGAAACTGTCACGGGGTCAGGCTAATACGTTTATTTCAAATGCATAAAAAAAGAGCAAAGGACACTTTTTATGCCTATTTCTCAAGTAAAATATATACTTTGAACCAGGAGACTAAGATAAATTATTCTCCTTCAATGAATTTACACTTATTTGACTTTTTCAATTTATTATTTTGCAAGTTTAACTGAGGTTTAAGATTTGAAATTTTAATTGCAAAATTTTAAGTTTTTTTTGTTCAATTAGGGAGTTCGTAACAAAACAATATCTGTGACAACTATAGTCTAATTGGTCCCAATAAAATTCAATTTTTCATCCCAAGCACAGATTTAGTATTGTTCACTATAAATTAATAAGATATCAGATCTAAGAGAATTTAGAATTTTCATTTGTTCATAGAAAGTAACTTTAATGCAATTTTAATTAAAATAAATAACGTGCAGGTCATGTGGATCCGACAATATCCCGACAAGGCATTGTTGACTGTTGGGAAAAACACGCACATCGCCGATGATCGTTACTCAGTAAGTTTCAAGTATCCAAACAACTGGCGTCTCATGATTACATCCATTCAAAAGGAGGACCGGGGCTTGTACGTTTGCCAAGTGAACACGCATCCACCTCGTATGCTTGTGACCAACGTTACTATTCTAGGTAAATTGGGCGCATTTTTATAAAATACCTGTGCACTGACAAAGTCAACTAAAATCCAGAAAGTAATTTTAACTCTGATATTCTCGGTTTTAGTATTAAAATTATTTAAAATAAGTTTTTTTTAAGTTAATTTTTTACTCTGGCTAATCGTTCGAAAATCGGAGCGTAAAATGAATCGAGATGAATTGTATGCTAACCTAGATTTCTGCTAAAAAGACTTTTCAAGATTTTTTTTCAAGTTTATTTGAGAGGTTCTTGTTAAAACTAGTCGATTCATTGACTTTTCACCAACACAGAAAAGAAAACAAACATTGGGAAAGGTTGATAAAGTGGATATTACTAAAACAAAAAGAAACGGAATAATTAATTAGTAAGACATAGACTCCAAGTTTTTATCACTTCATCAAAAATCATCGATTTTAAGAAAAAACTCTTGTCTCTTCAAATTGTCTCATAATTATTCATGATCATAACTTTAGATATGGATTGCTATTTTCGTTACTCGGTGGAACGACGAAAGACCGTTATTTTTTTTTGAAACGAATAAGTATATTACACATGAATTTTATATGGTACCAAGTAAGACAAAGTACGTGAAGAATTAAGAAGTTATTTTCTTTGAAGTCTTTGTTCTAAGCCTTCTACACTGATGAGAATTTATGAGAGAAAAAACTAATCGTTTATTGATTTAAATCTACAGAAATATACTAAACGTTAAATATTTACTCTTAACTTATGATTTCATTTTAAAATAATTAAACTTTTATTAAAAATCATTAATTATATGATTGAAATCTTGTTCAAACTCTTATCCTTATTTTTCGTAATTTTAACCGACATAATTTTATGTGTTTTTAATTCAACCTATTTTACTATGAAATAAATATGAGGGAATAAAATATTTTTACTTTATTATATATATTTGAAATTTCAAAATAACATATGATACGAATCACAAGTAAGCTTTTTTGCAAAGGTTGAAAGAATCGTTGAACGAAAGAGATGAAAATTCTCATTGACGAGACCGAAAATATACAGCTACGCGCTGACAAAAAGCCCATATCACTCTTCGAGCTTGACTGCAGCAGCTGACATGTTTGACGTGTACGGTTTTGCAATCTTTCGTAATGTGTCCGATGAATCAAAAAGCTGCCCTTACAGCACGAGTAGTTGTATGAAATACGTATTTTTTAGAAAAAACATTAACATGCATTCTTGCATTGAATTTGACGTTATTCTTCAATAATTTCGTTTGAAAAATAATGAAATACTTTTAACTTTTCTTATAGTTCAGTTATTTTCGATTTTATTGATTTTTTAACTGTAGTTTTAATATTTTTTAATTCTATTTAGGTTATTTTGTAATAAAGACCTACATTATTGATTTAGGTAATTCTTTGAAAATTACATTTTATTTCATTAATTCTTTTTTATCTACGTAATCAAATGGTAAGAATATTGATTACACATTTTGCATAAAAATTCATTCAAGAGATTCAAATATTAGCTTTAGAAATTGAAATAGCAATTGATTCTTCGTTAAAAGATTTGAGTTCGATTTTAAATTTTACTGACGTAGTTACTCGGTACTATAATGAAAATGTATCAATATTTCATTAACTTATGCTAATATTTGCATTATAGTTGAAGTATAATTTAAAAAAAATGGAACAATTCACTATAGGAAGCACAATGTGTTTCAACCGTTATAACTTAAATACATTTTAATTCACATGTAGAAAAATAAAAAAATGTATTTTTCATAATGTTGCATATTTTAAGTTTTATTAACAAATAGTTTGCAACGTTTAACTGTATAGATACCATACCATAAAATGTTAGCCATGGTAGTTTTATTTGAAGCTTGAAAATTTTTCGATTCATATTAACAATATACATCTGTAAATTGTATTTATTTGAATAATTATGAACAACTTTTTAATAATGAATCTCAACTCTAGTGTGTACCATAAGGATCTGACAATCTAAACTTATTTTCTTGCAAAAAAAGTCTACAATTAAATTTTAATACGTGTTACAAAGAATACATACACATTTAAATTTCCTACAAATATTTCTTTTTTTCATTTAAATTATGAATCAAACTTTTCATAAATCTTCGATCGTTTTGAAAATAAATTTAGAAAAAATAAAAAGTGATAAATTTTATATTACATGCTGTTCACTTTTAATGGAAATCATCAGCACCAGATGTAAGAATAGTCGATGAATCAGATCACGAGCTTCATGATCGATACTATAACAGCGGAAGCGTCATTGAGCTAACTTGTGTGGTAAGACCTTCTCGACCTGGCTCGAAAATGCCTGATCCAGTGTGGAAAAAAAATGGTGAAACACTGCCGGACGATGTCAACGTTTATCATACCAATGGGTACGAAATAAAAAAAACACTGTCCAGACGTATATAATGCAGTACCACATAAATCTAGAAATTCTTACTTTTCTGCTTTTTTTCTGCTCTTTTCATTTAGTTGAAACGAAAAGAAATACATACTTTTTTTCTTTCACAGCTTTCTTCTTAGGAACAAAAATTAATATCTTGTAAATTTTTTTCTAGTTCACTTTATTACATGTAAGATTTTACGAATTTAGATAGCCATCAGCTCACAACAATTTTTTTCTTTTTCAGACCTGCAAATAAATTACTATTGAGTTTACGTATAGAATATGCGAAAAAAAGTGACAGTGGTGAATTTTCTTGCAGTATTGGCCAATTCAGCACGACAGTAGTAAACATCCACGTGTTGAATGGTACTTAATCTTCGTATTTTTTTGATAAAACATAAGAATTTTGAGCAAATAGTTTCTTAATGATTTATAATCAAGGGTACATTAGTAATCCTTATTCCAAGTTTTCGATTCAAGTTTAAATAAAATATATACAACAACATTAAAGCAGGATTTCTGAAATTCCTTGAGAAAAACGAATTAATCGCTATTGACAACTCTACAAGCAAAATTAAATATTGAAATTATGTGGTAAAATTTTTATGTTCCTTTTAAATTACCAATTACTTGAGGGCGTGATAAATGTAAATACGGTACTTGAAAATTATCAAGGTTTTCTATGTGGTTATGGTTTTTTCTAGTTTTTTTTATGTATAGTTCAAGTAACAATTATAGTGGACATGAAAATTCAAACTTAATTTATTTATTGTTATTTCTTAAAAAATGAACTATTTACTACTGACAATTCATGAGCTGACTGATTTTATGCTGTAATAAATTATAATAATGAAATATACTTTGAAATAAATTAACAAAAAATTTTTTGATTGTGTAACGAAAAATTGAAAATCTTAAAAATTATTATTGGTAAAAAAGCAATCATTTTTAAAGAGCAACATTTATTATTCTTTTAGATAACGGTTATCTGATAACCTCTCAACCACCGGAAATTAGAGAATTTTACGATCAAAGGCAAAGTTAATTTTTTCAGATGCTTCCGCTATGTTATAAGAAGCTTATTTCCGTTTCTTTGAAAATTTTCAATTTTTAACTCGATAACAAAAAAGTTTATGGAATAATACTCAAATTTAAAAATTACATTAATATGAAAACTCAAAAACGTTCAATACAAATTTTTTGGATATAAATGAAGAGTACTAGAATTCTTACCGAAGATTGGAGTAGTTGGTGCATTAGAGAACTCTTCATTAGTGCTAGCAGTTTCTACAAGTACTTGTATGCAGTTCTGAGTAGTTCATTGAAAATTTACTAGTTTTCTCTCTCACTCGTGCACATGTTAAATTAAAAGGATGTCTATGTCAGTGCCTTCCGCAGCTTTAATTCATCAAGCATTATATTGTACATTAGTTCATGTACTGAAAGTGTAACTGCTTTTAATAGATCATAAAGTAAAAATTCAATAAATTTCAATTCATGAAGAAAAAAATTTTTAAACACGTGCTCGTTCAACGTGACTAAAATTTTTACTTCGTTCTATGATTCAATTTAGACAATTTTTCAAGCTCAATATACAAGGAATAAGTAAAATATTCGCTCCCAAGATAGCCTTACCCTGAAATTCACAGTTCAAGTCCCTTGAGACTCTTTTTTCAACTTTTTTGTATGCATATGCATTCTTGTAAACCTTTATTTATGTACATAAAAGCACAAGTGAAAAGTATGTTTGATACATTTTTAGCGCATTTGGCAAGCTTAACACAAAATTTAAAAAATTGTTTTTTATCAAATGTCAGTAACTGCTTCATTTCGTTCTCAGGAGAAAAGCAAGCAGCTGTGCATCACGATCAATGGAATACTGCCTTAAGACTAGACCAAAATCTATACGTAACTTTTATAAGTGTCTTCTTGATATGTTACCAACGGATCGTGAAGATACTTTTCATAAAATACTGAAGATATTATGGTACAAGAAGACTTTAAATTCTTGAGCACTTATCTCTTATTCAACTGTTACTTCATGAATTTGAATTAATCGATATTGTATTGTTAATTTAAAAAGGTTTCACATCAAAGGTTAATCATTGAAAAAAATTGTCTTGATTTTTAAAATCTTAAAAATAGGATTAAAGATTTTACTAAAATGTTCTGATTGTACATTCAATAAAGAAACTATTCCGTTTGATTTTGTATGAATAAAAATGATATGTTTAAATTTATCCAAAAAGTATTATTGTTGATATTATCTTTACATGTAAACATTGATTTCATAATACACGCGGAAAGAAATGAAATTTCTGTATGATGAACTGTAAATATCAAGTACTTTGTGAATTATAATTAAGATTCGTGTAAAATATTTTCTTGATAAACTTAAATAATTATTATAGTGAAAATACATATGTAATAAATAAAATAAATTCAATCAAGTTTTCTTTATTCAAATTGTCTATGTATGTTAATATGAGTAATAATCATTGATTATAAAAATTAACAAACGCATAAAATCAATTGTAAACAATACTATTAGATTCAAGATCAGAAATTAATTTTAATCATTCTCAAGTAGAAATTCTATCTCTGATAGTATTAATGAAACGTTTTTTGACCATTTGATTGATAATCCAGATTAATGCAGTGAATCAGCCAGTAAATAGTCGATTAAGCTTGCTGAAGTGCGATTATTACCATAACCTTTTTTACCTTCAGATTCACTCAATTGATAACAAAAACTGTACATGGTAACGTGTCCGAGAAGTTCTAGTTGGTAGGTAAGGTGAATTAGCCGTTATTTTGTATCATCAATTGAAATTAAAGATTTTAGATGGTGAACCGCTTTACAAATGAATTTGATGTTGTGTTATTGTCAATTTCCGTATGATTAAAGTATAATTGATGTCAAATATTTTTCTGATAAATAGAGAGCATCTTTCATAATAGAAGTTCAATTTTCTGAAAAGATCAAAGATAAGTTTCTATTGAAAGTTGGATTCGTCTTCTCGTGATTGATTATTGGTAACGACAAAAGAAGGCACAATTGTAATTTAATTTTATGAAAGTTTTTGGCTTTGTTAACCAAAAAATGACCATGTAAAACACTGATGCAAAGAGCTGATGTACTAAACAACAAAAGTTCTCATTAGATATTAAATTGAATGTGCATATAAAAATAGTACTTTACGATACAAGTGCCATAAGTAACACTTGTTGGCATGGTGTAGTTTATAATAGCTGGGCCGAAAAGTTTTCCTATGGCACAAGTATCGTACAACATTTTATAGTACTGTTAGAGTACTATTGAAGTTTTTTTTTTTAGAAATCGAAAACAGAAATTTTGGGAATTCAAGCACTTTTATTAGCTTCACTGCGTAATATATATAATAACGATCATAATTCATTAATTTAAAGGTAGAATAAATTTTCTTGAAAAGTGGTATCGTCTGTATCCACATAAAAATGCCACTAAATATAACACATGTTACATCTCCAATGCAGGGAAGAATATGAATATTAATAATAGACTAACCATGCTACGTCAGAAAATGTATTTATCAATAACTTACAATCGTTTATTGATACTGTGTTTAATTATCTTCCGATCGTTAATACATTGGAATAGAGGCGTTTTCTAGGATTGCGAAGTCAGTTCGAGCAAAAACTTGAGCTCATTTTGATAACTATTGATTTAAGAAAATAGTTTATCGAACAAAAAGTTTTAAAATTGAACAAGGAACACTCCTGAATTTTTTCAAAACGTTTGGAAGTGATTTTGAGAAATTAGACTTCCCATATTTTCCAAAAAATGAAAAATTGTCTCGAAAAATTCTAAAAAAATTCAGGCATGTTCCTTAAACAATTCTAAGACTTTGTTGTTTTATGGACTTTTTTTTATTTCGCCGACATTTTGTTTGAAGGTTCTTAATGTCCCAAACATGACTAAAAAATCGTAAACTTTAGTTTTTGTAAAAAAATTTACGTTCTTTTTTTTAAATGACTATTAATTTTTTATTATGCAATAAACCAACAATTTTGAGCTCAGTCTCTGAATGAGCATTAAATTTTACGTCAAAGCAAGTGCATGCACAATGTTTTTGAGGCCTAAAACTACGAAACAAATCGCTCCGAAAACCAACAAATAAATCAAGCTTTTCATCGTTGATGGGTTAATTAACACTTTCCACGCACCTTTTCTAATTATAAAAATTTTAATCATAGGAATAAGTTAATAATTCAACTGTATTTATTGATCAATTGTACTATTATTCTCAAGATTTTTCATCATCATATTTTGTAAAGTGATTCTGAGGCCTTCATATATTTTAAATTTAAAAAACCATGTATTATCGATAAACCATAAAATGGACAAACATTAAAAAATAGTAATGTAAAAGCTAAATTTAATTGTTATATGTCCTCTTTACATTGCACACAGCACAGAAAATAAAGACAAATGAAAAAATTTTTTAATTGATCGGAGCAGTACACCCATTTAGGGTCAAAAATCAACTCTTCTATAACATATGTTGATTGTTTCCTTTCGATGTTTTAGAACTTAAAAAAATGTTTTCTGAATTCAAGACATGCTAAAACTATTAATCTCAGGTTCACGGCTTGTAAATGTTTTTATTAAGTTTGTTTTTCCGAAGTTTTTTAGAATATTTGAGTTTATTATTCATGTATATGCGTAGAAATTCTTGATTATAATTGTAGTTTACTTTCCAGAAAGAGTAAAAAAATAAGTGCAAGATTCATCTCAGCTTGCAGAAAATAGAGCTTGATTCATTTTAACGTTTACTGCTTAGAGTAAGGAATTTGACGTGAAAAGTGAAGCTAAAAAATACTCGTTGGCAGCTACGAAGAATAGAGTCATATACTGTCTCCTTGGTAGTCTTTTCCGTTTGTCGCAGTAACACATGAGAGTGAAAAGTTTCGTGATGAGCACTAGTACCAAACGGTTTTTTAACTTTTGCAAAAGTTTTTTTTTTTACATACGTATACAGCTTTGCGCAAAAGAGCGAGCCAAAGTAACAATACTTCTTGTGTTTCTCACAAGCCTGCTACTGTTTAAATTATGTCAAAACGTTCATCCGCTTGCTCTTTTTCATCACCTTCATTGAAAGAGAGCAGAAATGAAAATAATGGTAAAAGAAAAATGCAAGTGGTGCAAATAAAAAGACAAAGAACCATATGAGAATACATAAAAAATGCAAATATTTGTTAAGTAGTGTTTTAAAATTTAATGAAAAAAATCGCAGTTGTTCGTATGCAAAATGAGGATATAAAAATATTTCCATGATTGTTATGTAATGCTTAATTAAAATTTCTCTTGGAGTTTTACATTATATGTTTTTCAAACTCATACGATTTAACATTGATAAAATTCTAATTTATTATGATTTTCATTATTGTATAATACAATCCGCAACAAAATTTTTGCATCAACAATTTTCATTAAAATTTTGTCTATTTTCAAATGCCTCTATTTTCGTCAATATGGATCTTATCGAGACTTTTTTTTCCAAAACTATGTAAAAAGCTTCGTATAGATGTCAACTATTACCTGATAAAGTTTTGTAATGGGTCTTAAAGTTTAACGCAATGTAGACAACTATATGTGTCGAAAAACGTGCAAAAATGGTCGAAAATAGGCCCAAAATGCCTAACATCATCAAAAACAGCTAATTTTCGACCTTTTTTTTGCACGTTTTTCGACACATACAGTTGTCTACATAGCGTTAAACTTTAAGACCCATTACATTACTTTATCAGGCTATAGTTGACATCTATAGGAAGCTTTTTACATAGTTTTGGAAAAAAAGTCTGGTTCGAGCTCGATTATATTTCTTGTTTTTTAGTTTTTTTCAGTTTCCGTTTAATAACCCCACAGGTTGCTCCAATCACTTTGGAATGATTTTTCCGGAAAATTTGGACAGTTTCCAACACAAAAGCTCGTGGGCACTTTTACTTTTGAATCATTCTACACTGATCCAGAAATTATTTGAATATTTGTGATTTTTCATGAATTTCAAAAAAAACGCTCAAATGGTCAACTTTGGGCCTCTGAAAAAGTGCTATAGAAAGCCCTAATTTTTCTAAAATTGTTTTGAGACAGATCCGACATCAAAAACAAAAAGTTTTTCATATTTGCAAAAAAAATTATTTTGGTCATTCAACTTCACAGAGAATCGGCCCTAATATAATATATAATATATATTATATAAGATATCTTTTTTCTTCTTATTTAACGTCTGTGTATTATAAATGTATTTTTATTACTTTAAATGATCGACAACAGACCAACTTTTTATTATAAATAATTATAAATACTGATATATTATAAATAATATGCTTAGTTAAGGTGGCTAGTCAGTAAAATGGGTCGACAACAGATGTTCATGAAAATTTGCAGAAATATCATTTAAAGTGCCCTTGATATGTTGTAGAACTTTCAGCATGGGTTATCGAACCAATTTTTGAGAACGAAGCTGTAGAAAATAGAAATTTTAACATGGGCTCTTATGGGAAGCCACCATAATTTCATACATTTTACGCCATACTTTTTTATTAAACAACAGGTCTTAACTAAAAATGAGTATGTTATGCTTCAAGTCACTGCCTTTCGATTAGTATGTTAAAAATGACCCCTTATCGAACTAACTAATGAGTAATTAAACAAAATGTGCGTAAAATCATTGATTTCGAATAGTGCGAGCGGTTGCCTGCCTAATGCGAGAGAGAGACAGACATATGCCTCGCTGCACTATTGTTATGATTACTGACTAGCCACCTTAATATAATAATTTAATATTTTATTCTTTATTTTTTTTTTTGTTCTTGATCTTAACATTCTTCTGGGCGGATTTTATTTGAGCTACAGCAAAAGCTTCTTCTTTAGATTGATTATTATTTTTCGGTTCCTTCGATTTTACCGAAGTCTTAGGTTTCTTCGCAGGTTCATTTTCCTGTGTGCGATGCACTCCTACCGTGACCTTACTTTCGATACCGTCGACTACACTACCTGCGTACGAGGATTAACCATCAATGCAGAATAATGCTCCAACGGTATCAGCAGCAGTAACTGATCTCATACGATGTAATATCGTATATTTTTCCGCTATATACTTTGAACTTTTCACCTGCTTGACTGAGTCGGACCCACGATCTTTAAAGTAAATAACGTTTTGTTGAATCTTTTCAAAAACAGCAGGTTTAACGAAAGTGCTACTGTTATAATTTTCGTCCTGTTCCTATAAAAAATAAATAACATTTAATAATTATTGGTGCGACGGACGGCTGACCCCGGGTGGGGGAAGACAGCAAATCACCTACGGTCGAATAAATTTATGAGGGGACCACATTACCTGGTCAACTACTTCCAAAGGGGATATTGGGCTCGTCGTCAGTGCAAGCTTGCTGTGGGCCCGCTTACTCACCCTTAAACTCCGGCAGCTTCGGCTGAAATACGCGAAAAGAGATGTCACGAAATAAACAAGCATGAATTTGAATTAAACAAGGTTCGTTATTTACTTTAATGGTTCAATATGCCTAGCGGGCGAAGATTTACAAGAATTTACTTATCTTAGTTCCGATTTTGCCAAAAAAGGGCGCTCTCGGTGCTTGCATCGCTCTGATCTTGTGATACAAGCCTAGATGGCCGCGGACGCGCGCGATCTATGCGACGACGGCGAGGGCACGTGTACCGTTACAACGTGGCAACTCGCATGCGGATTTCGACGATGCAGTTCGATTGCTGCTGTGGGTGATCAACCCCAATGCTACGATGCCCGGATGGACGACGTAAACACACACACATCACACACACAAACGATCAGCTCGCTGCGTATCACCACCACGATACTCGCCAGCCGAGCACGAGCTCACTCACACAAACACACGCGCGCTCGCGACACGACAATCGCGTCGGCCAAGAATCACGCTAAAAACTTATTGACTAACCCCAAATCTTCAGCGTCTCGCTGCTGGATCTCTGCGACGTAGCTGGGTACTTTTGCCAGCTACTATGCTGCTATCCCACGTCCGGGCGTCGTTCACTCATGTGCGACGGCGAAAATGCACAATAAGCCCACGTCTCGGCGACGATGTCAAAATGCCACACAGGGCAAAACTGCTAATTCGCAAGCCACACAGGATGAGAATTTTCCTTACGGTCGACACAACGTCTCTCTGCACGAGCACGATACATTACACTTTATCGGCTGATATATTTCACGAGCAATCGATGCCTGCTCATACGCGAGCCCAACTGGGCGACAACTCACTCGTGCACACACGTCAGCTTTTCACTCGTCTTCTCCTGGGCGAGCACAAACGCAGGGCGTAACTTCACACCGGCAGGCAGTTGTTATAAAAAATCGAAGAGGTTTATACGTTTCTTCTGAGAAACGACCAAAAATAATCACTCATGAAAAAAATTACATTCCTCTATGTGATAGGTTTTTGTCTTACCCTTCCTAGCAAAAATATGGACTCAAGTTGTTTTGCCTTTCCATGATTTGTACTTAAGTCCACTTTCATAGGCAAACTTTTTTCAATTAGAATAATTTGGTTCATTTTCGATCCATAAACTATATAATGAAATATTGGCGCTCTTATCATATTAAAGTAAGGTCAGCTCCCAAGTATAATGAAAAAAGCTAAATACAAGAAAGATACAGGATAACTAAAAGATGAAAATACACTTATATTTATTAATAAAACTATATTTGATATTTATTATATTAAATATAAAATAGAAAATTTTATTTCCTATTTTAAATTAATATATTTTATTTCAATTTTATTTCAATTACATCTGAATTTTTTATAATTTGATATTTTTATAATTTTTATATAATTAGCATACAAAATCAGGATTTTTTTGGTACATTTTGTTGTCGTAGAAACGCGAAGAAGCTGCTGCGTCCCTCCTCGGTGATGATGTACCTCCGAAGGTGGAAAATAATGATCTCAATGAGGTGGGCCGACGTTGCCTCAACTCTAGCGAGGAGGACTTACGTCAGGGGAGGTCACGTCAACGAGTGCAACGGCCTCGTTGCTGCTCGATGTGAGCGTGCTCCGCTCGTTCAAATTGCAAGTCAGAGCTTGCGAGGGGCGATCGGTGACCTGCGGGGCGTGAGACTCCGTGGCGCGACTCTTTCCTTTAGACGATCTTGCTCGTGCTGAGAGTCAAAAGGACATCCGTCCAAGTTGGTACCCGAACACGAGGTCGACCGAAGTGAGGGGAAGAGGAATTATCGGCACTGAACCGTCAGAGTCTCGCACCGGGATATTCTCCCATGCGCGATACAATGGCCATGAGCGACTGTGATAATATCGTTCGATGGACTATGTCCGGTAATTAGCTCGGAGGCTAAGTTCGCTAAATACTTCAGAGACTAAGTTCGCTAAATAACTCAGAGGTCATGTTCTCCAATTGTTCACGAGACTAAGTCCACTAACTAGCTCTGCGGCTGAGTCCTTCACGGATATGCTCCTAACTAAGTTCAAGTCCAACAGAGGTTCGTCAATGCAATCGGTTCGCAAGTCAATTAGCAAGATTTGGGGTAGTGCTCGGTTGGTCGTTCAAGAATGAATGATATGCGGCTCGGATGCTCCTCTCCTTTTATACTCGCGGTCTGGGGCGAAAGGTGGGGGAGAAAGTGAAAGAGAAGAGAAGAGATTGATTTGAAAAATTTATTAACCAAGGTCGAAAGACCGAATGGCAACTAGCAGTAAATTACAATAATATATTTATTTACAAATAAAACAAGCATAAAATAAGCTAAGTAATACAAAAATATGCAAAAATTAAGCCAGATAACAGATATTCAGATACAGTTAATCAGTATCATATTCAAACACTATGACTAAGAGTATGTACAAGTGTAGGTAAAATTAATTGCTATAAGTATGAGAGATTACAATTAGTAAGCAAAAATACGTAAAAATTATTGAGCATTCTGTTGTCTCCTCATGTAATGCCCAAGTAGGCTCTTGAATGACGCCAGAGAGCCCGATGACCGTATCTGAGCAGGAAGTGCATTCCATGAGTTGGCTGCTCTGATCGAGAAACCTGACTTCAAGGTGGAGGAATCCGCAAACGGCACCACTATCGTCGGCGCTCCACCCGCGATTCTTGCAGATCTGCGGACCTCTACGTCCGTCCAGTGATAGAGATTCGGAATGTATTCTGGGCATAATCCATTGAGCGCCTTGAACGTTTGAATGTTTAAAAAATAGTCGCGTCTCTGAGATGGTAACAGCCAATCGAGCCTGGCGTAGTACGGCCGAAGCGCAGCGTCTCTAGGGAGCTGGAAGATGTAACGTATGCACGTGTTTAGTAGTCGTCTGAGTTTTAAGTCCAGTGTGGCAGAGATGTCTATGAAGGCGAGGTAAGCGTAGTCAAGATGAGGTATGATGAAGGCGTTAACAAACATCTTTTTGATGTTGACGGGCAAAAAGCCAGCCCCAGCTCGCAGTCGATGAAGCACTCCATGAATGCGAGAGGAAATTCCTCTGATATGAGCATCCCAGGAGAGTGCGGGGGTCATCACCAGGCCCAGATTGACAACTCTGTCCTCAAAAGGGATGACGGTGCCATTCAAGTTAATTCTCCCAACACGGTCGAGGTCAATGCGCATGAGATATTGATTTGATGCAAAGAGGATTGCCTTAGTTTTGGCAACATTAAGACTCAGTCCATTCTCAGTCTCAGTCCATTGAGTGCGCAATCAGAGACAATCTGTTCGTCTTCGCTGAGCCTTGCCACGGTCTCATCAAGCTCACTCGACGGGCATTGCAAATAGATCTGGAGATCATCAGCAAAGAGCATGTGCGTGGACGTGCAATGGCGAAGCGCACGCGTAAGCCCATCAATGTACGCTGCGAACAGTATAGGTGCGGGTGTGGAGCTTTGCGGCACACCTGATGTATATTCTCTGAAGGCCGTCAAGCCACCCACGTCATCCATTACAGCTTGTGAGCGGTTCTAGAGATAAGAGTGAAGCAAGGCAAGCGCTGCGGACGAAAAGTTCCGCAGTTTTAAGGCTCGCAGCAAGGTCGCGTGATCCAAAGTATCGAAAGCACTCCGGAAGTCGAAGAGTATGAGTATGGTGATGAGTCCGTCTTCTACACCCTGCCTAATATCCTCCGAGATCTTTATCAATGCAGTTTGCGTGCTGAAATTCTTCCGAAAACCTGATTGTCTTGGTGAAAGCATACTGAAGGTCTCGAGATGCTCGGTAAGCTGTGCCGTCAGCAATTTGTCAAAAACCTTCGCAAGATGTGCCAAGTTGGCGATCGGTCGAGTCTGGGACGGTGATTGAGGCACACGCACCTTGCTTAACGGCCTAATGATTGATTTTTTCCAAAGCGATGGATACTCACAGGTTGAGATGGATAGGTTGAAGATAGTAGTAAGAGTCGGTGCAAGCAGCGAGAGAGTGTCACTGAAATAAGACAGGGACAATCCATCCCCAGAGCACGCATTCGCCCGACCAGCCACCTGAGTTAGTGAGAGCAGGACCTCCGTCTCCTGAACAGGCCGGAACTCGAAGCTTGGTATGGCATCGTCAACAGTCAGATCAGTGATGCGAACAAACTGTTCAGGTGAGCAACACGGATGAGCAGTTGTCACATTGCAGTAAAAGAGAGAATTGAATTGAATTGAAGTTTTATTTAAAGACGGACCGTGGGGTAGAACCCCGTGTGGCCCAGTATGAAGCAATTATTTACAAAAGGTGTATAGCAAAAATATTTTACAAGCAGAGAACAGTTTGTGAGATATATAGGTACAGTAGTGATAGTATATACATAGTCTATACATATAGCAAAGTACAGTATAGTAGGAGCGATGGTTTTCATATATGCACATCCATTGTTTTTGATGAGGCGAGGTGATTGGAGATTATGTTTCATGACGGAGTGAAGGACAGTATGTTGGTGAGTGAGGATGGAATGAGGGTGAGATTTTCAGTGGTACAGCGGGCTTGCCAGTCGTTCTTGTCAAGTGCGAAAAGATGATTGAAAATGAGTTTTTTATATGATGAGGCGGGGTTAACAAGGGTGATTTCGAACGGAAGAGTGGAAAGAATGCGTGATGCGGTGTGGGTAAATGATTTGGTGAGAGCTCCGGTGCGCTTGGTGTTGTAGTACACTAGTGGCCTGATGCGACGAGGCGATGTGCGGATTTCAGGGTGGTCGGCCAGGAGTTTGAACGGTGCACGCAACTGTGATGGTGATCCTCCACGCAGAATCTCCAAGGCGAGCAGGGCGATCCTCATCTCCCTCCGGCGACGCACCGACAGCCAGCCCAGTGCCAGGTGGTATGGCGTGACATGTGCGGTGCGAGGGATGGAGCCGTAGACGAACCGAACGCAGGCGTTCTGCACTCGCTGTAATCTCAGGTTCTGCTCCTGGGTGACAGAGTCGTATACAGCTGGAGCATAGTCGAGGTGCGACAGAACCAAGGCAGTTACAAGCGTTTTCCTCACGCTCTGCGAGAGAGCACGTCGGTAGTATCGCAGTGAAAAAAGCGCAAAGTGGCAGCGCGATATGATGCTGCTAGTATGCGCTTCCCAGCTCAGGGTAGGCGTCAGTTTTATGCCTAGTGTTTTTACAATTGCCGAGTATTCTATTGATACTCCTTGAACAGTGATTCTCGGCAGCCATGTGGACTTCAGTTTGGTCAAAAAGGCAAGGCTGCCGAGAAGCAAGACTGTTGTTTTGCTCGGGTTGAGTTTGAGGCCATTGCGCGACGCCCATGCGGCGACTGATTCAGCGTCAGAGTTCACGCATTGGATGAGTTGCAGTATTTGATCCGGGTAGTCGTGCGCAAATATCTGTGTGTCATCGGCGTAGATGATGTGATTGCTGTGCTGGAGAACAGTGTGGAGTTCGTTTATAAATATAGCGAACAACAGGGGCCCGAGTACACTACCCTGAGGTATGCCCGACGTCGTGCAACATGAGGCCGTCAGAGAGCCGTCCTCACACCGCACGGCTATGCGCCTGTCACTCAGGTAGCTGATGAACCACCGCAGTGCGAGGGTGCTGCAGCCGATGCGTCTGAGTTTTTCAATCAACAAGGTGTGGTCGATCGTGTCGAAGGCTTTTGAGAAGTCGAAGGACACAAGTAGGGTGACCTTCTTCTTCTCGATGGCGCCTCGCACCGCATCGGTGAGCTCTAGTAGAGCCGTCTGTGTGGAGTGAGCTGACTTGAAGCCGTGCTGACTCGTGTCGAGCATGTTATGTCGGCTGAGGTAGTCCATCAGCTGTGCGTGTGCAAGACGCTCAAGCACTTTTGAAATTTCGGGCAATAGAGAGATCGGGCGTGTGTCAGACGGCGTTGCAGGCAACGGCACCTTGGCAAGCGCGACGACGGACGCAGACTTCCAAGCAGTGGGGAACACGCCTAGCTCGAATGATAGGTTGAACACCCTCGCAATATGCGTGTACAGTGCTGGGGAGGCCAGACGCAGCACAGACGCAGAGACGCCGTCGGAGCCGCAGCTAGTGGACCTGCACTTGTTCATGGCCAGCTCAACATCCAGCGGCGTCACATGCTGGAAGCTAAATGTAGCAGTGCTGAGTCGGTCCGAGGCCGAAGCGAGTGAGGCAATCGCAGCATCCGCGTCAATCGCCGATGATGCCGAAGAAACTGAGGCGTAGTACCGACATAGCTGGTCCGGTGTGAAGAATTTCAGCGGAGAAGGCGTGCTGTGAGAGGCTATGCCGATACCACGCAGAGTCCTCCAGTAGTCCGCAGGCGAGCTCGCAGATGCCAGTCTGCCTGCGATGTACGCATTTTTGGCAGTGTCCAGTAGGTTTTTTACGGAGCGTCGAAGCTGCTTGTAGCGAGCATGAGCTGAAGCTGAGAGGTTGCGCAGGTATGTTCTGTACGCATCGTCTCGCGATCGCATGAGGTTCCGTAGCTCCTGCGTGACCCATGGCTTCACTCTAGCTCTCAACGTGGTCAATCTGAGCGGGGCAACGACGTCAAGTGCCTCGAGTATACCGTCTGTGACCTCAGTCACAAGCCGATCGAGCATCGCACAGTCACCCGCGGAAGGCGGGTTGATGCGTGAGAGACTCTCCAAGTTTATTTTATTATTTATTGATGATGCTACCGCTGTTGGAAACGTGGAAGGTGAGATCTTCGAAATGCTCCGTGTGCAGCGCGTCAAAGTCTCCGGTGGAGGTAAACGTGTACAGTATTTGAATCTTATGAAGTGGTGCCCGGCAGCAAAGGGCGCCGGGGACACAGCGAAGTCCTTAACCAGATCAGGCTGTTTCACTATTGCAAGGTCGATGCATGATGAATGGAGTGAGCCATCAGTGCTGTAGGTGACGTGGTGTGTATGTGTGTTGCTGAGTACGTGCAGGTTGTAAGGCGCAAGGCGCTTCTTCAGAGAGATGGCGTGTCTATCGGAGGGGTTCGCTACGTTGATGTTGAAGTCGCCGAGCACAATGACATCGTTGTAGTGGGGCAGCAGATCTGATAGGGTGTCGAGAAACACATGAGGGTAAGATGCAGTAGGGCGCCGGTATACGACAGCTATCAGTATTCTGCTGGTGCCTCGTGAGACGGCGTAGATAGCAAAGGCAGGTGTATTTGAGTACTCCGATTCTGATGCGACCAGCTGCGACACTATAAAGTCCTCCCGAACTTAGAGTCCTAGGCCCCCTCCTTCTCGGCCTTTGCGATCGTGGTGGTAAAAGTTGAATTGTGAAAGATTATACACGTTTACATCATCATCGGTTTGTAAAAAAGTTTCAGTGACGGCAATTAAATGAAAAAAATATTTATTTGAATAAGCTTCGAGCAGGTTAAAATTCCTTGAGAGATTATCTATATTTATAAGTCCGATTGAAATGTGTGAGCGTAGATCTTGCGATTTTTGACTTGGAGAGTCGACAGCACATCATGACACCGTCGCAGGTAGCGAAGCAGGTTCAGACGAGGGCAAGCTCTGTTGTAAGCCGGCGACAAATGCGCTCAGATCAGTCTCGCATCCTACAGCGGTTAGCTCCTTGCAGCCGGTGCGTCGCATGTAAATGCGCATATTACGTATGATGGGATTCGGCAGGTGGTGTTGCTTGCGAACAGTCCAACATTTCTTCAAGAGTTTGTAGCTCTCAATCGGCAAGATCGGCGATGCACTCAAAAGGCCGTCCCCCGCGTCCGGCAGCTCAAAGATCTGCGACACCGGCAGTCGCTGGAAACGCGGGGCAGCGGTGAGAAATGTCTCGCGGGCACCCGCTGACGCGAATCGAATGACGCATGCCACCGTAGTAGGTGCAGGTGCCTGAGCAGCAGCTCCACCAGGAGCAGTGGTAGGTGCACGACGCTTCACATTCCACTCACGAATGTTCAAGACGTGCGGCAGTAGCTCTCTTTCCTCCAGGGTGGCGAGCACACGCTCGACGGTCGACCGATCACACGGGTATAGCTGAGCGGGGATGCCCGATAAACGGACCTCACAGTCCTCAAAGCAGTTGGCAGAAACTGGCCTCGCCATGTTGGGGACAGCCCCCGTCGCCGCGGTAGTGGCAAGGCGTGCGACCTCCTCACGGACCCCCGCGATCGCCTGTCCGCATTCAGTGTGCTGTCGCTGTAACTCTCTTAATTCATTGGACAGGCGCTCATTGAGTTCGGTGATATTCGCAGTGTTGTTGGTAATTGCCGCGTCTTGCTCGCGTTGCTTTTGGGCAAAAATATCCAGGCGCTCGTCGATGTGGTCGAGGCGAGCATTCATGCGCTGTTCATATTCGGTGAACCATGTCGGAGGGCCTTTTGCAGGTTTCTTGGGGGGCGGCACGACCTTTGACTTATTTTTATCATCCGCCGACATGCTCCTGTGCGTGGACTTGGTTGCGAGTGGCTTCACTTTTTTAGTAGTGACGATGGCTGAGTTGTCTGGCGATGATAGCGATCTCTTCAGCGATGTGGATCGAGCTGATGACGCTGAGCTGCAAGAGTGTGAGCGGGCGATGCGCGAAGTCGATGCAGCCAGGCAAGCACCACACGTGAACACACTAGTGCCAGTCGGAGCACAGCGTGAATGTGCCGGCAGGGTGCAGGATGAGCACCTCACGAGATCGGTAGCGTTTTCCAAATTGCTCAAGCACTGTACACACACCTGTAATGTTGTGGTAGGGGACATCACCCTGAGTCGGTAGTCGAGAGATGGCGTGTTCCTGTGCGCGCGGAGATCGTAAAAGCGTCACCGTTCCGCGCCTCTCGAGATCCAGCGGTGAAGAAGGATCCCCCACCAGGGCGTCAAGTGAAAATTGCGCAGGTCCGGAGAAAGCAAGATGGCCAAATTTTACTAACCTCCAAGGCAAACTCCAGGCAGTTTTTCTTATATTTTCCAAGATGCAAGGGTGGTGGAGCTTCCAGCTCGCGGCCACTGCCTTGCAAAGTGTAGCGTGCAAGAAAAATCTGCAAGAAAAAACGCCCGTAGGCAAAAAGCAGCAGAAAAAGCACGATAAATGGGGAGCACGAAAAACGTGCGTATTCACACTTACAGAGAGAGAGAGAGAGAGAGAGAGAGAGAGAGGGGAAAAGAAAGACACGTGCCGCGGCGGCTCTGCTGCTTTGATCTGCGACTTGCCGGTCAGCCGATCTTACGTGCCGCGATTGTCGGCCCTATTACTTTGATCGCGGGTCAACTAATCCTTGGCTTTCTTGTCGACACGCGCTACCGTGGATGCGATCGTCGGCCTTGCCGATTTAAGGGCGCGTGTCGCGCGAGTTCGATTGTCGGCTTTATTGCCTTGATCTCTGACTCGCGGGTCAGCCGATTTCCGAGAAACGGGGGCAGGTCGCGGCAGTAGCCCGTTTTGCCGGTCTGAACCTGCGTTGTTGTTGTTTTTAAGGAGCCGTACATCGCTCAACCTCGTTACTTCGACGTGAGGGCTTTTCGTCGCCTCGAAAGAGCTGTGCGTCGCTCGATGTGAGGCTCTTTTGTAGTCTTGAGGGAGCTGTGTGTTGCTCAACCTCGCCACCCTCGAGCATTGGTCAGCTTTGAAGCTTGTAGCGTGCTGTCTCAAGAACGGAGCCGAGCATTGCTCGTCCAAGCGTTTGTCATACCTTCCAGATGCTCCGGCAGATGGCGCTGCTGCTCAGGGCCGGCTCATTACACTTATGCGAAATGACTAGCCGAGATTCCGAGAATTCCGAGAATATTCTTTTACGTACGTAAAAACAACTCATGCCGTGCATAAGTTGTCGAGTAGATATTTTTTACGTACATAAAAATAACTGCATGCTGTACATAAGTTACAAAGTTATTTTTTACATACATGAAAACAAATACATGCTGTGCATAAGTTGACGAATAAATTTTTTTTCTTTATTCTTTCTTGAACAAAGCACAGAGTAATTTTTTTTTCTTTTTCTCCTTTTACTACTGCACCTCGACTCACGTGACGCAGATAAAATTATAACGCAGAGCGCAATATAATTTTTTTTCTCTCTCTCTTCTCTCGTGCGTACGACGGTTTTTCTCCGAAATAAAATTCATGTATAATCTAGGTGCGACCGTACACACACCAGAGTACCGATCGCGGTGCGACTTATTCGGTTTGGGAGGAAGTAAACGACCGATTGACGACAAAAACTTATTTTTTTTCGTAAATAACAGGTGACGACATGACGAAGGAAGGTACATGGATACCGTCGCAACCAGAGAAACCCAACGACTCAGAGGAGAAAAAAAATGAGGACAAAACAAAAGACACTCAAGACCAGGAATCGAAGGCTGGTCAGAGTGAAATGTCTGAAACAGTCTACGTGCAAGTAAACAGCCTCAATGAGACTTTGCAGCAGCAGACGGAGACTCTCAAAGTCTTAGCTGAGACGATGAGGGAAATCCGTGCCGATCTCAAGAGTCAACAACAACGGACGGAAAGCATGACATCAAGCTTCTTGGACTTCACTCACGACCAAATCAAATGCCAATATGCTACCGACCGCAATTACAACGACCTAATGCAGAGGAGCTAGCATCCAATGTGAAGACGACGCTGTGCAAAGTCAAGCACATCAATGAAATGTTGCCGGAGTCAGAGGTACCTAACGCTAATTCTACTGTTATAAGTAATAAGATCCTACCGAGACGCTTTTCGAGAAAAATTCAGAGAGTTATTATTCCCTTTATATTACTATTGCACAATTAAATACAACTTTAGAACAAAATCTTGCACCTAAACGTAACTTCGGCGATTATAAATTGACATCAAAATCCAATTTTACAATCCGATTCTTAAATATCTGATTGATAGAAAATGTGAAGAGGAATCCGAGGTACATCGCAAAAATAAAGCCAACGCGAGAAACTTGATCATATCGCGATTAGATGAGATATATCACAAAAGAATAATTGATATAAAAGATCCTTTTAAAATCATGAACAAAATAAGAGAAACCAAAAGAAACGTCAAACCTTTCAGAGTCAGACTTAAGACTAAAACTTTTCTCCATCGTTAAAAAGAGACACGAATCAGATCAAGAATTCTCAAACCGTTTTGAAGCAATTGTCTGAGAATTTGAAACATGCAATTATAAAGATACTTTGCAACCAAAAGAACTTGATGCAGCTTTTTACAAAGCTGTGAAAGACACGTCTCCTGAAGTCAAAACTGTCGCTTTAACCAGAAGGATTACAACAGACCAGAGAATCGCCGCCCAGAAGCAAAGACTGTTGAGCACTGCTATAGGTGCAACGATAGAGAAGCAAGACACTGGGCGCGCGATTGTCCTCTCGCCGCCAACAACCAATGGTATGTATACGTAACAACGTATGCAACGATGTGCGTAACTACAAAGGAGACGACCGCCCCAACACAGTGCGAAGGTTAGAACCATCCAATAATTATAACGCTTATAACAGTAGAAATAGCAATAGGGGTGACTTCAGAGATTGCAATAACTTTAAAATCAGAGTAGTTAAAAACAAAGAAAGAGCTTCTCCTTACAAGAAAACTGACAATCCTAAAACTAATTCGACAGGTAAAATTTGTTCAAACTATATAAATAACAATAATAAAATAAGTTTTATAGCGGACTCTGGGGCCACAGAGCATATAATAAATCAGAGCTTAGTACTTAAAAATTTTCGGAGAATCACAGAGGGGGAAATACACTGTGCAAATAAAAACGCAAATATCAAAATAGATGGTGAAGGTATATTAGTCGCAAAAACCCCTGATGATCGGATAATTAAATTATCCAAAGTAATCTCAGCATCGGAGGTAGCAGACAATCTGTTGTCGCTAAGAAAGTTTACGGAGTTAGGGTACGGTGTATATCTAGGTAACTCTAGCTTAGAAATCTTCGACAAACACACCGGAGAATGTCACCTGCAAGGCAAATATATACCACCAAATTGGATAATTAGACCTACTTACTATTATCGAGTATGGAATTTTTATATATTTTCCCAAAAACCCCAAACTTGCATATAAGCTAGAGAAGATCCAATTTGCAGCCATTAGAGCGGCCATGGGATACAGGCTTAGTACTCCCACAAATGTGCTGCTCACTCTGTCGCTCACTTTAATCCATACAACTACAGTTACTTCTCAGCCATTCAACTCTCCATAGACTTTAATCTCGGACTTTCTATTTCAACCGTAACCTCTCCTGACCTGATCTTGGAAGAGTTTCGGGAAGGTCACCCGGTGGTAGCCATTTTTACTGACACTAGTAAGATGAGAAACGTTACCCGTACGGGCGCGGCCTGCATGTGCCCGCCGACAAACTGGCAAAGTATCATAAGTCTGCCTGAATCCGCATCAATTTTTACAGCAGAGTGTGTAGCCCTAAACGAGGCTATGACATACGCCCTATCACTTAACAATTCTAATATTTTGATATTCTGCGATTTTCTGAGCGCTGTACAGAGCCTGGGTCCTCCCCTGAATTATCAGAGAATCCGACGGGAATAATCCAGTTGGAGAACAGAAGAAGAAAATATGAAAAAGAAAAACCATCACCAGCGAAAGTAAGGAAAATGCCAGAGAGGCGAGCCAAAATAAATCCCAAAAGAGATGAAAATTTTAAGTACAGAGCCCAAACAGAAAACCGCTGCCAATTCATTGGCAAAATGCTTCCTCGTAAAAAATTATATTAATGAAAGGGTTTGGTTACTAACGGGAAAATTCGTATTTCATTTTTGAATTTCAAATTCCGTTTTTTTTTTAATGCATACGAAACTCCTAAAAAACTTGAAAGTTTCTAGAAAACAAACACACACACACACACACACACACACACACATCCATACATACGGGCATATCGGCCTCCTTGGCTCAGTGGGTATAGTTATTGCCTGCTGATACAAGGTGTGCCGTAGGGCGTGAGTTCGATCCCCACTTAGCGAAATTTTGAGGTTCGTTTTTTCGCCTGGTGTGGTCGAGCCCGTGCCTGAGGTGGAGCGGGTACCACTCAAAAAGAAGACCCGGGCTATGTCATCAGCCTCCGAAGCGGTAAAAAACCCCGATCACTGTGCGAGCTGGAAGCGATAGGATAACCATAAGTACGGGCCCGAGGCGAGGACTCATAAGGCTGGCAATAGATGGAGCACAAAACTTCCATGATGAAGTCGGATGCGAGAACCACACTCACAAGACAACAACAGAAAAAGGAGGAGTATCAAGAAAACTCACGGAGACTCACAGCGAAGCGCCGGAAGCGAGAACCACACTCACAAGATGTAGTCGACAGAGCAAATTGGGCACTTGCCATCGGCGGCAGAAGCGAGAACCACACTCACAAGATGGCACTAGACAGCGAGTTCTAAAAGACGTCTAACTCAGGAGGAGATGCCAGCAATGTGTGTCCACGCAGTAGACGGTTCTGAAGAAGGGGATACGACAATCGAAGATGGCTTCGCGCAGGATCGGAGGTTCACCAAGTAGAAAAAAGATGAGTCCCTGAACCCCTAATCGTCGCATATCACTATGCGACGGATGGGGGATGTATGGAAAACAACGACTAACAGAAGTAGCAGAAATGCTCAACTAGCCCCGGCCTCACCGAAGCAATGCCTAACGGCGGATACCGGAGTGTCCGAATGGGGTGGAGTAGAAAAAAAAAACAAAAAAAAAATACATACGGGCATTTGTTGAGAATTCAATCTAGTTTACAAATATCTAAACCAAATTGTCCTACGAGGTCTGGTTCCAAATCTCGTTTTCGAGCGGGCCCGCCTTGCAGCTGCCGTGACGGACGGGAGAGCTAATCCCAGCCGTCACCTTGGAGAAACTCAAAGGAGCTCAGTCGAGAATCAAGGAGCGCTCGGCGCCTGGCCCGGATGGCGTACCCAACTCGGCGCTCAAGCTCGCTATAACCGCACGTTCCGACATCTTCTTGCGGGTGTACACGACGTTTCTGGAGACCGGTGTTTTCCCGTCTAGCTGGAAGCGCCAGAGACTCGTCCTACTCCCAAAGCCAGGCAAACCTCCCGACGAGCCGTTCTCGTATCGTCCGCTGTGCATGTTAGACATGGCGGGCAAGATTCTCTTGAGAATCATATGCGACCGGCTGGAGGCTTTTACAGAGAGACCCGGAGGCCTCTCGGAGCGGCAGTATGGCTTACGGAAGGGGCGATCAACGATAGATGCCATCGAAAACATCATGTCAACCGCTGGCAAGAGATGGGACCGCGGCACCAAGAAGTACTGCGCCGTAGTGACACTCGACGTGAGGAATGCGTTCAATTCGGCCCGTTGGGACAACATCCTTGCCGCTCTAAGCCGTTTGCTTGTATCCAATTACTTGCTGAGAATAATTTCCAGTTACTTCTCAGCAAAAGTGCTCGACTTCACCACGGACAATGGTCTAGAGTCTTACGAAGTCACAGCAGGTGTTCCACAGGGGTCAGTCTTGGGCCCGATCCTGAGGAACGTCATGTATGACGCTATCCTGCGCCTCAACTTCGAGGGCGATGTTCGTATCGTCGGCTTCGCGGACGACATCGCAATGGTTGCTGTCGCCAAACATTTATGGCAGATCGAACACGATCTAAACGCTGCTATTCTACAGGTGCAAGGCGCGCTCCAAGCTCTCAGCTTACAAACAGCTGATCACAAGGCGGAGGCTCTGCTTATCACCAGCAGGAAGAAAGTAGAAACCATCACCATCACGGTAAGCGACCACAGCATACGCTTGTGCCCCTCCATCCGCTACTTGAGCCTGCACATCGACGCCAAGCTGAAGTTCGACCACCACCTCCGAACAGTCAGCGCGAAGGCAGCCGGTGTGATCGGTGCCCTTACGAAGATCATGAACAAATCTGGAGTAGCCGACGTAAGCTGTATGCCCACGTCGTTGACTCCATACTCCTGTATGGAGCCCCCATTTGGAGCACAGCCGCACAAAAGTGAGCCTACATTCGCCAGGCGGAGTCAGCCCACCGACGAGCCTGCCTGCGTGTGATCGGAGGCCGGCCGCATGTCTCTTACGAGGCCACATATGTCCTTGCCGGCATACTACCGCTGGCTCTTCTCGCGGACGAGCGAGCGCGGCTTTACGGCTGCCGCCGAGAGTACGCAAAAGACGAGGAACGTTTGGCAACGCTAAGCAAGTGGCAGGAAGCATGGGACCGGTCGACGAAGGCCCGATGGACGCACTGACTGATCCCAAATATCAGGATCGAGAGGAGGCACGGAGAGTTGAACTACCACCTCACGCAACTCTTGACCGGGCATGGCTTTTTTAAACACCATAGCCGACGCTACGATCATAATCAAAGCGCGCAATGCCCGGTCTGCCCCTCATCAATCAAGAACGCGGAGCACGTATTCTATTAACTGCACAAGGTTCAGCGAAGAAAGAGAGAGACTACAGACTCTGCTCCACGAGGTCATGACGCCGGAAAACACCACCAGGCTGATGCTCGCGAGCGAGCCGAACTGGCACGCAGTTGCTTCCTACGCCCACTTAGTCGTAATAAGACTGAGAGATGAAGAAATGGACAGAAGGGGATGATCGGACGATGCGGCTGGAAGAAGACGCCACCCTATCCAAGCCTTCATATAGCGCAAAATGCCAATCCCTCCCCCCCCCCCCCCCCCCGNNCCCCCCCCCCCCCCCCCCGTGAAGTTGTGACGGTTGCGTTACGCCGTCACAGCTCTCTCGCCACCTCAGCCAGACTATTGTGAAAAATACCATCTGACTTATGTTTTTCCACGCAGCAGTGGCAACGAGACGCATGTGTGTGCGATTATGTGTGAGTGAGGATCCGGCATGTCGCGAACCGCATGATGCAATAGAATAGTTTGGAGCAGGGGTGACGAATTGGTCACGTGACCGATTCACTCCTGCGAGCCGCGCGACTGTGAGCAGCGCGGCGAGATCGTTTTCGGATGCTGAGACGACCACATCGACGTGGTCCCAAAATCGCGAGAAGTCGCGTCGGGCGTAAGTTGATCGCGCCGTACGTCGCAAGTGCGTGTACCCTGAGGCACGACCCGGACTAGCGTGAACGAGTAGCACCGAATGTCGCGGGTGCGTGCAGTACGGACGACTTGGACTCGCGTGTACACCTTCGGACGGGCTTGATTGATAATTACTATATTAATTCGCGAATTATTATTTCGGCAAAACCTTCCCGTTATTTCATCCTAGGTTGGACCACGACGCCGCCGCGGTCGGTGCGAATTGTCGCACCGATTTGTCTGAGCTAGCCAGCGATCAGCGCGAGGACGCGCATCACCTAGGATCACCCTGTGAATATTGTAGCGGTCACGAGAACCGTTACAAAGTAATGCCTAACGGCGGTTTCCGTGGGGATGGAACAAAGGGAAATTGATGTGGATATATCTACATAACCTATGTACAGCCTAAATCAATATGCTAAATTTCTACTTAATGTAAACTTCTATTTTCTCTTTCTACTAAATAAAATATATTTATGATTCAAAAAAAAAAAAAAAAAAAAAAAAAAAAAAAAAAAAACACACACACACACACACACACACACACATCCATACATACGGACATTTGTTGAAAATTCAATCTAGTTTACAAATATGTAAACCAAATTGTCCTACGAGATCTGGTTCCAAATCTCGTTTTCAAGCCTATCACATCATAGCTACGACAATATAGCTACGACATGTAAAGAACCCGTCAGCTACAGAGAGGCCATGAGATCTACAGAGTCAACAGAGTGGCAGAGGGCAATTGACGAAGAACTTAAATCCATGTAGGAAAATAAAGTATGGGAACTTCTCAGCAAAACCGATCTATACAGGAAAAATAAAAAACCTAATAACATTGACTCCAGATGGGTGTTTAAAAAGAAAAAGACAGAGGACAATACAGAGAAATTCAAGGCCCGATTGGCCATCAGAGGATTCAAAGACAGAAATGAATATCAGTTGCTGGAAACTTACGCTCCAGTATCAAGAATGACAGTGATACGTGCAGTGTTAGCAATCATCGATAAATTCGACCTAGAAGTGGTACAGCTAGATGTCAAGACGGCCTTCCTGCATAGAGTACTAGAGGAAGAAGTGTAAATGGAAATACCTGAAGGTACAAATCTGACAGAGAATCTCAAAAAATCTCACGTGTGCAGCTTGAAAAAAGCCCTCTATGGATTAAAAGTAAGTCCAAAACGTTGGAATCAACGATTCAGCGAAGAAGCTGAAAAATTAAACCTAGAGAAAAACATCAATGACCCTTGCTTGTTCACCTGGAGACACAGAGGAAAGATGGTGCTCTTGGTACTGTACGTAGACGATATCTTGTTAGCCAGCAATGACGCCGCAAAATTAAATGAGATCAAGACAAAATTATGCAACACCTTTGACATGAAAGACATGGGAGAACCTGAGAAATTTCTAGGCATAGAAATACAGAGAGACAGAGCTAAGAAAACAATTACACTGAGACAGTCGGAATTTGCTGAGAAAATTCTACAGAGGTTCAATATGAGTCTGAGCAAACCACAGAAAACACTAATGGTCACCCGACAAGTAATGAAGCTGAATGATAAGACCAGAGCAGAGAAAGACACGGTCCCCAGTAAAGCCCCGTTTAGAGAGGCAATAGGATGTCCACTGTATCTGGCCGGAATAACACGCCCAGATACATAATTTGCAGTGAATTACCTGTCACGACGACAAGTATCCCCCACTGAACATGATTGGACAAATGTCAAACGAGTGTTCAGATATATCAGAGGGACAGCTGACTTAGGCATAACTTACAGAGCGGAGGAGAATGGAATGAAAGCTTGCACTGATGCAAGTTTCGGAGATTGTGAAGGGTCTTACTCTACCGGAGGATACATAATCGAATTGTTTGGTGACACTGTAGCATAGTGAAGCCACAAGGAGAGTTGCATAGCGCTGTCTACTTGCATGGCCGAGTACAGAGCTTTGAGTGACGTGTGCCAAGAAATAATTTCTTTGGATAAAGCTACACGTGACATTACCGGAGAAACCAATTATCCAGTAACAGTGTGGTGCGACAATATTTCAGCAGGCAAATGTACAGAGATGGACGGTTCAAATAAACTGAAATGTTTCAACGATGACGTGGAAGAGATCAAACAAAAGCTCAGAGACAGAGAAAATCGAGGACTGAAAAGCAAAATATCTATTACACACGGGGACTTAATTAAATGCTGTGTAAATGAGGGAAAGGTAAAAGTAAAGTGGATAAACACTGCAGAGAATGAAGCAGATATCTTCACTAAGCCACTGCCCCCCCCCCCCCCCCCCCCCGAGCCATAATTATTTAAGAGATAAAATATTCGGAGTAAACGGTGGCATTTAATTATTTAAGAGACAAAATATTCAGAGTTGATGGAGGCACTTAACTTTCTTTTTAGCGTTATACAGAGGGCGGTACTTCACGGCAAAGCCGCCTCTGCGCCAGCGGCGCGGCTCTATGTGCGAAAGGCCCTCGGCTATCACTACCTGTCTGTCTGTCATACGATACAGATCTATCAGCAACTAGCAATAAACTGCAATCAGTTTAAGTTAATTTCCCTTGTTTTTCTTTTCTTCACCTTTTCCACTATTACAAAAAATTTTGAACTTCTCGCTGGAAGTTTTGAAGTTGATGCTACATTATTTATTTTATTTCTCATATATGATTGATTGACATCTTCTTCATTTCCTCCAATGAAATTTGTCTCATTTTCAGGTACATAGAGATCATTTTGATCTAATTGATTTTCAGGATAAATTTCATTAAGATTTAATTGACCTTCAAGATCCTCAAGATCAGTTAAATCAAAATCAACTGTGTTGACTGATTCATCGGTAAGTACATTTTTCATTATACCCTGGCCGAAAGTTCGCCAAAACATGCTTGATATGCGGCTGGAAAGTAAGCCATTACAGCCGCATATTCTGATGCGAAAACTAGTGCGCATCGCTCTTTCTCAAAAAATATGTTATCTATTTTGTTTTTAAATAAGAAAGACGAACGTATAAATGCATGTCACAGTCCCTAATTACCTAATATTCGTATCCGTAATGAGAGAAATGAAAAGATTGACAGGTCAGAATTATAGTGACAATTGATCGCATCGACTACAGCAAGTAATTTTTTTGAAAGATGTAAGAATACTTCTACAGATTCTTCTGCTACCAAATATCATAAACTTTTTTGTAATGTCTATAACAGTATACTTTTTTAGCGGGGGGGGGGGGGCGGCAGAGCCCACCTGACCTCTCCGGCAGGGGCTTCACTCCCTGGACCCGCTACCACACAACACGACAAAACTGATAATATGCTAATATATGCTTTGTTGTAAGAAAATGATAAAAAAACAAACAAGTTACTTTTTTGAAAAATGTTGACATGACGTGTAATAATAATTATACGTAATATTTATATTTTTAAAATTATGAAACGAGTTGAATTTGTTTTTTTTTTATGTTTCTTACTATGAGTTATAGTACTCAGTTTTCGCTTATGCGTTGTGTCTATGCTATTGAAGCGTTAGTCGTCGCCAGGGTTGACGACTACGGGTTCAGAAGGTCGGGTGGCTTCACACCCGCGTGCACGAGTAGAGATGAGGATAAAAGAATAAAGCACACGAAGGGTTAAAAGTTAACTGAGTATGCTTTATTCCAGAACGATGCGAACAGATCGGCGGTTCGAACGAGAGTGGTAATTGAGCACGGCGCAGCGTGCGGCGCGACGACGCGAGTCGGTCAAGCAGGCAGCGCACAGGCTGCACGTAGCGCTAGTGCCGCTTACGAGAGCGTGGCAGTCGCCACAGTACTCTCCCCCTATGAACTCTTTTTTTTTTTATTCAGCAAACAAATTCAAAACTATATTGTTTTACAAAAATATTATTTGAACGATATAACAATGTATTATGAAAAAATAAAACATTTCCTTAATTCTAATCAGGCACATTCACTTAGAAAGACAGCATGTATTGTATTTATTCTTTGATATTTAGTCTAAGTGATGTAAACGACTTAAAGATAATTTTTAACGAAATTTTCGTTTTGCAAATAAAGAATTCAACTTATTGAGTTATTACTTATTACTTAAGAGTGTATTCATATCGCAGCATGATTTGTTTTGGCACGAATAGACTAGCAAAAAAGGAAAAACAGGAAAATTACTTTAAAGAAGTTGGTTAAGGGGGGAAAGGTACCTTAAACATACATTTATGAAAAATTTATTAATTATGAAGAAAAAATTTTTTTTTGGAATATACAGAGAAAACTCTGTTTTCTTCACTCTTTTTCAAAGTTTTTCACTCTGGAATATGAAAATTGAGGTCCCAGTCACCATAGAACCCTCCTCGATGAAGCACCCCACAGTCCTGACAGGTACCCCTGTGCCGTAGGATCCAGCTAGAACCGATGGTTCAATCATGGTCCTTGGGGTCTCATTTTGATCATTAGATGTGTGGTTACAAACGCAAGCACTTTCAGATTTTTTAATTCGTTATACACAATTTGCCAGCCACATATACATATTTATTCATTAATATATATGATAAAATGACAGATTATGCTACATCATAGTCTGAAAAAAGTGCTCATTTGTCCCAATACCTTTGAAAGTGCTTGCGTTTGTAGCCATTCTCATGTAGAACAATCCCTGAAAATTTCAGCTCATTTGCTCAAACGATTTACATGGAAAGTTACGGCAACAAAGCAATTTTGAGATAAAACGTAACTGCCCAAGAGTTGAAAAAAACCAAAATACATCAATATATGTCATAATGATACTCATGTCACTGAGGCTGCTTAAAACTTTTTGGACGAACAGTAATTCAATTTGAATTTTCAATATATTAGACCCACAAGGACAATGTTCAATTATCCCAGACAGCCACACAAAGCCAAATGCGCCAATTTCATCACTACATTTTATAAGTTGTACTAAAATGTTAGTATACGCTAATATGGGTTTTATGTGGAAACTGGTAACTAAGTTGATTATGTCCAAATCAACTTTTCACACAAATATACACAATCTCACATTAGAACTTGAACGCAGTCTTCTACCTATTCACTAACATTTATAAAACATTTATCAGTAGATACTTGGAAGTAAATCACTACGAGTTGATCAATTATCACTAATCTTGTTCATCACATGCAACATACAATAATATATATGATACAGTCATATACACATACATAAAGTACAGTGACATACATATACACTGATGTATATATGTCAATTTACATATGTACTGCTGTATTTCTTGAATTAGAACTGCTAAAAATGTAACATTTGTATAACAAGCTATTGAAACTTCTTCATAGCTTTATTATGAAACACTATGTTAAGTTGCAAAGATATAATTGCACTCTACATATACTTTTTTCACTTTAAAAAAAATGTAATTTTTAGCCATTGGAAAATCAAGAAGCAGTCAGCAGACTGTTGTTGACATTTGATCAGGGCTCGTGCACGAAACAGAGAGAGATAGAAGATATACCGAAACCCACGTGCTGCGAGTTGTGGCGTTACTGTATACCTATAGCCATGTAAACAAACAAATTTCTGCTAGTATGTACTCTAACCAAAGAATAAAACGAGTATCAATAGATGGTGCTACCGACTTATGAAAGTCTCGAGATTCATGGGTAACCGCGGGCGGATGGCACGAGCGAAAAAATCCATTTGATTATCAAAAGATTATAACAATTAAAAATCAAAGTGCTAATACAGAGTCATTTCTCGATTGATCATCTAGACACCAGAGTAAGGATAGTGAACCGAACAGCTCAAAATACCTCGCACTATCAGTGTTTCTGACACAAAAAGAGCCGCCCCCGCCTGCGGGAGGTTAGGTCAAGAAATGTATTACACAAATAAACGAGCTCGAACAGAAGCCCAACAGAATGACGAGGCAAGCGCAGACAATGAGCTGCACAATGTGTGGATAAAGTCGACAGACATAAACAAAAATATCTCAGCAATAGCGGTAAGCTTGTACATAAGTAAAATTGGATACACCAGCATCGTGAGCTGCACCAAAAAAGGCAAAACAGAGGTACTGCTAACCCTAAGCGATGAAGAAGAGGCTAAAAAACTGATGAAAGAGGAGAAGCTGTCAAGCAAGAAACTTGAAACGAACAATCCCACAGCCAAAAGATATATAAAAAAAGGAATTATCCGTGGCGTCGACACCGAGGTGGACAATCAAACCATCATAGATAACCTGGAATGCCCTGATAGATTTAAGCTAGTAGACATCAAGAGGCTCGATATGAGAAATCGTAATCCTACTGCAGAGACCAAATGGATTCCAAGCAAATCAATGCTACTTACCTTCGAGGGACTGCAAATACCAAGGGAAGTATTCATCGCCAAGGTGAAGTTCTTGGTGGAGCCTTATGTACCCAAACCTTTCCAATGCCACAAATGTTTCAAGTACGACCACAAAGCCCTGTTATGCAAGAACAAGGAAATATGTTACAAATGTAGTGCAGACAAGCATGAAGGTGTGTGCCAATCACCTACTTTCAAATGTGTCAATTGCCCAGAGGGCAAAAATAACCATAGGAGTACTGACACACAGTGCGAAATCTATAAAAAGCATGCAGAAGTAAATGTTTTAGTGGCATATGACAACATTTCCTACCGTGAAGCAAAAATACAAGTTTTTGGATACCCAGTAGCCCCACACAAAACTAAGGACCACTTTCCACTCTTAAGAAAAAAAGCTCTGGATAGGGCCAGGGGACCCAGAAAGAGTTATGCTGCTATTGTGGACGCCTCAAAGGATTTTTTCAGTCCTCCAGCTTCAGAGACAGGCTTTTCAAATAACATAAACAGACCCAATGTAACCATTTCACCAAACAAGAATAAGAAAGACTACAAGATCAGGCCTAAGACCCCACCATCTAATGCTGACAGTACAAACAACTCATTTTCAAACCTACAACACTTCACAACAACAAATAAGCCAGCACTTGAGGACCTCACAAAAGATCCTCGCCTCACAAGACAATTGGAGCTCTCCAAGCCAAACACAAACAAATTAAACCAAAAACTTGAATTCACAAATCTCAACAAGCTAAATCAACAGCAACAGAAACAACAGCAACAGTTTAATGAATTAAATCTACCACACAGTGAGCAAGAATGGGACTTCATTACGTCAGACACTCAATGGCTTTCAACTCTAGCTGAAACCAAGAGCACCCATCAGAAACCCAAACACTAATTCTATAAAAAGGAGGAGTAAAAACAAAAAGAAAAAAATATAATCATTAAAAAAGAGATCAGTACTTTAAAAAAAAGTGAGATTGTTGTTGTTTTTTTTATAAAAAAAATTAAAAAAATAAAAAAAAAAAAAAAAACCGCATACTCAAATTCTCACTACTACAAGAATGGCGAACAGTCTCAAAATTCTCCAATGGAATTGCCGCAGCATCCAAAACAAATTGGAACTGCAAAACCACTGTGAACTATACGACGTTATAATTGCACTTGAAACGTGGCTTAAATCAGATAAGACTTTCCACTTAAAAAACTTTAACTGTTTTAGGTTTGATAGAAGCGACGAAATACCACACGGGGGCATTGCTGTGTTCACGAAAAAAAATATAATTTGTCAAAAAGTCGTCCTCAACTTGAGCTTAAACAGCCTGGAGCTTGCAACTGTCTCAATAACTACAAACTTAGGAGAACTGCTCATCGTAGCCTGCTACAGATCCCCAACCAACAACAACAACTTAACAATCCAAGAAATAGAGACTGTCACAGATAATATTAAAAAGTTCAAACACTTCCTCCTGGTGGGCGACTTTAACGCGCATCACACCGTTTGGGGTAGTAACCGCACATGCACTAATGGAGAAAAGCTGTGCAATATCATGGAACAAGAAGAGTTTTTTCTACTGAACACACAAGAGTACACCAGCTTTTACTTTCATGAAGCAGCAATGAAGTTCTCATGTATTGACCTCTCTTTTATTTCTGCCAACATAGCTGTAAAAACAAATTGGAGCGTGAACGACGACCCCTGGGGCAGCGACCACTTCCCAATCACCATTGAAATAAATGTAACTCCAACTCGACTAACAAGGAAAAACTTCAGATACAATCTCAACAAACTGGATTGGGATGCCTTTCATGATACGCTCACCAGCAACGCCCACCTATTTTCAAGCATGGAGTTTCTTAACTGCAACCATGTGGAGAGATACAACAGCTTCAAGAACCTTATTATAAGCGCTATTGAGAGCAATATGCAAAGTAAACGACCTGCACACAGCACAGAGGAAAGGAAAACTCGGATTACTACATCCCAAGCGACCAAACAAGACAATAAATCTAGAATCAAGAACAACATATGGTGGAATGACGAGTGCGAAAGAGCAGTACGCATCAGAACAGCCACCTTCAAATCTCTCAAGTACAGGTGTTCATTGGAGTCACTCATTAACTACAAAAAAATCGTGGCAGAAACAAGAAGAAAGCTCAAAGAAACCAAAAAACAGTCTTTCATGAATTTCTGCCAGTCAATCAACAAATTCACTCCAGTAGCAAAGGTGTGGAGAAAAGTTAAAATTTTTAAAAACGGCCTCAACAGACCGTGCTCTCACAATGGCAATAGAAAGTTCCTAGAGGACGCGGAAAAAACATTCCAAGAATTAGGCTCTAAAAATGTGGGTACCTTTGAAGTCTTCGACGCACACCGTTACGAGTGTCTAGAAAACGGAAAGAATTCCTTCTTAAAAAATCTCATTACATTTGAGGAGCTGTCGTTCGCACTGAACTCAGTTAAGCTAAATTCAGCCCCAGGCTTTGACCGGATCAGCTACGAAATGCTAAGTTCACTCCCAGAAAACTACCTAAGGGTTCTACTAGATATTTACAACGACTGTTTACTTTATGGAGGCTTTCCAGAGGACTGGAACAAATATCTAGTCGCATTCATACCCAAAAGCAGCAACAGCAACAAATCGCGGCCAATTGCGCTAGCATCATGCGCCCTTAAAATATTTGAAAAAATAATCAATACCAGATTGATAAAATACACAGAGAACAGCAACCTCCTCTCGAAGTCACAATTTGGCTTCAGAAAAGGAAGATCATGTATAGATAACCTGAGTATCCTGACGAACTACATCCAAGAAGCATTCTTCAAAAGAGAGCACGTAGTGGCTCTTTTCCTCGACATCAAAGGAGCATACAACAATGTTATCCCTGATCTTTTGTTAAAGGACCTCGCTGATCTTAATATTCAAAAAGAGTATTTGGAATTCTTCAAGAACCTATTAGCTCAAAGAACGTTGATTCCCACGAATCTAGCTAATGAAGAAATCGAACAGGCTGAAACAAATAAAGGATTACCGCAAGGGTCCTGTTTGAGCCCATTATTATGGGCAATCTATACTAGGTTCATCAAAGCGAGCTTAAGCGAGGACATCGAATTGTTGGAATTTGCAGACGACCTAGTAATATACATAAAATCTCAAAATATCAGAGAAGCGGTTAGCAAGATTGAAAAGGAAGTCAATAAACTGTATAACAAATTGAGCGACAAAAACCTTTTTCTAGCACCAGAGAAGTGCGAATTAGTCATTTTTAGTCAAAACACACCCAGAAACAGTAGCTACTCCTTAAAGATAAAAAATAATAAGTTGAAACCCAAAAACAATGTCAAGTTTCTCGGTATGCATCTGGACAAGAATTTGAACTGGAACCACCACATCAAAAAAACGAAGGAGAGCTGCCTGAAAGCGCTTAACATAATTAAGTGTCTGAGAGGCGTGTACTGGGGAGCGGACCCGAGAACTCTACTGATGTTATATAAATCCATGATACGGTCGAAGATAGAGTACGGAGGTTTTATAATCTCACCCATCAAAGAAACCCAACTCTACGAGCTCCAAAAAATCCAAAATACAGCCTTGAGGTTGTGTCTAGGATACACAAACAGCACACCTATAAACGTAATGCACGCAGAAGCCAAAATGCCAATGCTAGATTCCAGGCTTGACTACTTATGCAGTCGATATCTGCTGCGATGTCTCAGTATTCATAACCATCCAGTCATACGAAGCATTGAAAATCTTGCCAATACTGCAAATACAACAATATACGAACACAATTTCAACAAATCAAGAACGATCAGGACTTTTGAAGAATGTGAGTTTTATAATGGTCAAATTCTCCAATACGAAAACTACCACAGGTTTGAAGTACCGTTCAGTGCACTCTTTTTTCAAGCTAATTGCGACGTAAGTACGGGCAAAAAACTGCTCAACTCAAAGAACCCAGAAAACGAATTCTCTAAGCTATTTCCGACAAACGCCACTACAACAGATATTTATACCGATGGCTCAAAACTAGTAAGAGGCAACATTGACAATGCAGCAGTTGGGTGTGCAGTCTGGAGCAACAAAGAATTCTTCCGAACCGATATGAAAATACCAAACCTAGCGTCTATTTTCACTGCAGAAAGCTTAGCCATTATACTCGCCCTGGAAAAAATAAGCCGCTGGAACGAAACAGCAACTGAGTCAAATGCGAACGTCTTCAGGATCTTTTCAGATTCACGAAGCAACCTCGAAGCTCTAAACAAAATCCATGGTCTCAAAAACGAGCCACCATTGGTGGAAAAAATTAAGTTAAAGCTCATTGAGCTGGCTGATAAAGATGTTAAAGTCGAGATTTTTTGGATCCCGGCGCACATCGGACTACAAGGAAACGAAAACGCAGATACAAACGCCAAAAAAGCCGCAGCCAAAGACATAAGCTCTAATGTAGACATACCAGTATCAGATATATTTGCTAAATTTAAGTACCTATGTAAGGAAAAAGATGTAACGCACACCAAAGAAATGGGAGAAACCAAAGGAACCCTACACTTCAAAACATATTGGGACAATGGAAGCAAGCCATGGTTTGAAAATATCAGAGCGCATAGGAAAGTTATTACTACTATCAATAGAATCAGATGTGGGCACAATGGAACGAATGCGCATTTATCAAGATTTAAAATTGTGAGTAGCAGCAAATGCAAATGCGAACAATACGATGAGACGGTGGAACATATTTTTTGGCAATGCCATCTGTATGAAACACAAAGGAATAAAATGTTAAGGAGGTTGAGAAAACTGCAGTTACTCGGCCCATACTCTGTCATACCCCTTTTGTCGAATATAAACAACGAAATCATTAGTATCATATCTGACTTTGTACTAAACTGTGATTTTAATATCTAAACTAAGTTTTAAATTACTATAACTCTGTACACATAGAAAATAATTTTAAGTTACTATACTGATTAATGTAAGAGCGAATATAATTACAATCTCCCAGGAATATGTATTATATGTAAAACCATGAGGTTTTAATTTATGTTATAGATATAGGCAGTTTTGTAATCATACCAAAGCCAATAAAAGATTTAAAAAAAAAAAAAAAAAAAAAAAAAATCGAGATTCATGAGAGAATGGCAACGATATATCTTTGAGTCGTTTCATTCATTTTTTCTAAATAATCGTAAAAGTATCGGTACTAAATAAGCTGTACATCACGGTACAGTTAAAATTTTAAAATTCCGATCACGGCACTTGAAAGCCGAGGAAAAATCCTATCAAAAAAGTCAATGAAAAAAAATTTTTTTTTTTAGATTTTAGATTTTAGGTGCCTTTTCCCCCTTAATTAAGAACTATTTTGCAGACTGAACTCTGATTCTTCTTATGAAAAAGTTGTCTCCGATTTGATTTTAGAACAATGTTTATAACGGCGCACCCGCGCGGGCGACGTACGCCTCGCTTTGCGCTCGTAGATGCGCCGCAATTTATCTTTTGCGTCTCGGTGTGCTCGTCGGCTTTACCGCACGTGCGGAGCGCCAGACGACCGCGAGGTCGTCGCCGACGAGCGCCACAAGTTCTCGCTCCTACCCGAGTACCTGGCCGGCTAGCCCCGGTACCCCGCGACTCGCTCAGGGCTCCGCGGATCCGATGCAGCGCTAGGTCTGCTCGTTCGCGCCGATGTATCACGCCTATCTCCGCGTCCCGATATTTATCGCGCCTAGCTCCGGCCGAATTCGCTCGCGTTCGCGAGGCCAAGAGGCCGGTCGTGCCGAAGCACGGGTCGCCTGAGGGCCTTGAGGCCGCGTCGCGCCGAACCCAGACGACGAGGTCAAACACCACGTCCTCCCTAGCTCTCACACTCTCACTCACGCTCACACTCTCGCACTTGCTCGTGCGACGTCGTGCAGACTCACTCCCGACGAGGCTATTTGCTGGCACACCCGGGCGCCTCGCAAACACACACGTATCACACGGCGTGGTCAGCACTCACACTCTATCACACTCAACAAGTACAACTACTCACCAACGCTTGACTTTTCTCACGCACACAATCGCACGAAGGAAACTCGAGATTTTCTTAGCCAAGGCTTAGAAAGGGCTGAAGTCCGATCACTTGCGAAATCGGTCGACTACTGTCGCGACACAGCTCGCGGCCTCGCGCGTGGCTGCTCACACTTCCCTCTCTCTGCGGCCCCCACGCGAGCCGCCCGTCCGGCCCGCAGACTACCGAATCCATGCGAGAGCGTCGCTCCGATTGTGAGTTCGACTCCGCATTGACTCGGCATGTCACAGCGGGCCGTTACGCGGCCACAAGGTTACATGTTTTATTACCGCTACTGCCTTGTTCGCGCACCCATTTGGGTACGTCGATTATAAAATTGCGACAACAGATTTGTACGTTCATTTCTAGCAAAGATTTTATTACGTCGAAGTCGAACAATTGTGGACCGTCTTTGGCGTAGTTTAACGTTAATGAAATTAGACTCTTAGGGAGTCTGTTAAGAATCTGCAGTTGTTTGACATTGAGTTTAATTGTTAAAAATCGGAAGTTATTCAGTCGCGAAAAATCTACGTGCTCGTTGAGCTGAATGCTTTCTAATTTTAAAATATTAACATTAGGAATACGTGGAATGATTAGATGAATTACGGATTTTACAAAAATCGCGTTACTTAAATCTAAGTATTTAATCTTTGGCGACATGTGAATCTGCGGGTTAAAATCCGCGTTTTCTAGCCTGATGTCGGGGTTTTTAAACTTTATTGCAACATGTTCCAAAGCATTGCAGTTAGAAAAAATTTGCTCGAAGAACGACACAGTGCCAACATAAAAATCCGTAGCATAACTCTTAATTATATCGAGTGCGATTAATGAAAAATTATTAACTAAAGCTTTACCTACTAATTCCAATCGCAGATTGGCGCAATTTTCGATGACTGATTCGCGTAATGCGCTGTTTGCCAGGCATTTCCCCCTAAATTTTATATTGTCTATGACTTTTAAACATTTAATATTAGCCTTACATAAAATTTTATCGACTGGTGATAATGTGGTACCAAGACTGAATAAGTCGATTTCGTATTTATCAAAGATAAACTCGAAGCATTGCTGGTTCATTTCGACTGCTGTCACGTCTAGGCGACGTAGTCGACTTCTTTCCCCGACTCGCCTGCCAGGGCTTGCTTCGTACATTTTATGTAAACATTTTTTTACTAATAATACGGAGTTGAAATCGTTGGGGGTATTGAAAATGAGCGTATGCGGTGAGTATTTATCAAAAATATCAAGTATGCCTTTGAACGAGGTTTGTCCGAAATCTATAGGCCACGAGCTATCGAAATAGTACATAAAAAGCGCGTCTACCAGCGTGCGAGAATGCTAATACGGTGTTAAACACGGTACGTATATCTATTCTTTTAAAAAGTTGAATCGTCGCGGGATAGTTGCATACGAACGGACTTGCGAGCGTTTGAGGTGTGTAATGTTTAGGTGGCTTAATGATGATGCAAGATGAATGAAAATTTTTGTCACTTTTGGGTACGACTCTCAGATAGCCTTGGTGTTTTTTGCCACTAGAATTGACAAATGACCATTTAAACATATTGGCTGCTGCAAATGTTTGAATTTTGCACGATACCAACAATGATGCGCAGTTAATTTTTCCAGCGATCCACTTCGATGTCGGGTTAGGTTTAACTGCTGTGAGGGTGTACTCGCTCGGGTCGATGGGCTTGAGGAACTCTTGAATGTGGTGTTCTTTGAAGTTGCCACTCAGACCCTTGATGTGTAGAACGAGATTCGGATTATCATAAGTAAATAATACTGGATAGTGGACTTTGTGATCCATTTTGACCAACGCTGACTGACCGACATTGCTCTGTGATAAAGCTTCACGGCGTCGTAACTCATGTCTGTAGTAGTAACAAGAGAGTGTCGGAAAAGCTGTCATTACTTCCGTGCATTGATCGGCGATTTCTCTTGGTGCGGTGAGTGAGCGGTACTTGATGTCATCGAAAATCTTGTCTAGAGTTTCTATAAGTTTTTTGTTCCTGTAACGCAAAGAATTTTCTTTCGTCTGAGAATGTTTAGAATGTGTCTTTGACGTTTGTGATTTTGGTTAGTAAAAATTCTTGTGTTTTGCATACAAGTAGCCTCTGGCTCAGGTGTTAGTGTAGTGATTTCGACGGCACAAGATTGAGTCTCAGTGCCGACTGGGGGTGTAGGTGGTTGTGCGGATTGATCTGCAGCGGAAGTGGCTGTATAATCGTGTTGATAATTTTCGATAGGCGAAGGAGGTCTTTGCGACTGCACTTCATCTGAGCCTTGAGTTTCTACTTCAGAAGGAATATCTTCGTTAACAAGATTCTGTTCATCGAGAGGAGGTTCCTCAGGAAGAGGAGGAGTGAAATTGACATCTGCACCATGAAGAAAGTGCGCTGGCTTCAAGTGTTCGATCAATACTTTTTTCACTTGATCGCCGATGACGATGTCGAAGTGTCTACGAGATGCGTGCTTGTGACGAATTTTGTGTGGACCTGTGTAAAGTCTAGTGAGCGAGGGTTTCACAGCTTTTACGGCCTTGAACACATGAGTGCTTTTTTCAAGATTCGTGAAATAGAAAGGCTGTAACTTAGATTTAGTTTTAAACTTAATTGGTTTCAAGTTCTTCATATGTTGAATGAAAGTTGTTTGAAACTCTTTCATTTCGGCTGTGTCGTTATTGACTTCGCCAAAAAAATCACCAGGAATACGAAGAGTCGTGCCGTAGAGCATTTCCGAAGGGCTCACGTCTTCGGGAAGAATTATTCGGGTACGTAGTCCAAGGAGGACAGTAGAGAGAGAAGATACCCAATCAGCTGTGTAGATTCTACACATCATAGCTGCTTTGTGGTCTCTGTGCCAACGTTCGACCATTCCATTTGAGCTTGGATGATAGCTCGTGGTGCGTATACGTTGGATACCAAATAATTTAGTGAATTCAGCGAAAACTGTGCCTTCGAATTGTCTACCTTGATTAGAAGTTATTATAGAAGGTGTTCCGAAGCGGGAGATCCAATGATCAAATATCGCCTGCGTGACAGTAGGCGTCGCGAAGAGGAATGGCTTCGGGCCAACGTGAAAATCTGTCAATGATTGAAAGTATGAATCTGTAACCGTCTCTTGGGGGTAAAGGCCCTACAAGATCTATGTGAATGTATTGAAATTGGGCATCAGGTGCGGCAAATTGCGCAGGGCGTAATTTATTGTACCTTGAAATTTTGGATTGTTGACAATCTAAGCAACATTTGCACCAATTGGTAATGTCGCGAGTCATGTTTGGCCATACATAACTGCGACGAATTAATCGGTCTGTGACTCTGCCGCTCGGATGCGATAAACCATGGTAAGTATTAAAGATTTCGAAGCGAAGTGATTTAGGCAAGTAAGGTCTGATATTGTCCTGCACATTGCAGTAAAAAAATTGCTTCAAAGGAGGCCAGGTGAGTTTAACTAATTTTAGAGAGTGTAAAGGGTTCTCTAAAATTTCTGTTAATTCCTGATCTTAGGCTTGCTTGGTACAAAATTCTCCCATGTCGATGGATGTAGGGAGCTTAATAGTATATTACGTTACAAGGCAGGGAAGTGGGCTATTGCCAGCCTCGCGTAGTGTACCGAGGCGTAGCCGAGGTACACACGTAGCGTGGCTGGCAGCAGCACACATCCCTGCCAAGTAACGTATACGATTTTTTCTCATCCCTGCCCGAAAGTGCGTACTACACAAGATGCATAAAATATAACATTGATATTTTTATTTGAATAGTAAAATCGATTTAATGACGATAACAGTATTTAATATATAAATATATTTGCAGTCTTTTATTTAAATAAGTATTGTATAGCTTATCGCTATTAAACTTTTTTTTGCTTTACATAATTAAATTACCTGTTTTAATTACATTTTATTATAAACATTGCAAAAGCAATTTATTTATCTATATAAAAACATAAATTTCATAGCTGATCGCTATTAAACTGAAAAATCATGGGTCAAAATTATTTTTCTTTTAAAGAACTATAAATTATGATGGTTGCTGTTTTTTGTCGCTATGGTATTTCATTTTTTTCATAATTGTTATTAATCACAAATTGTTTTATTTCACAGTTTATCATTTTTACTGCCGCACACCCATAAGGACATTTTTTTTTCGTATTCGTATCATCAATGCTGGCATTAGCTTGTATAGACAGAGAGTCACACTCTTGATCATTGATATTTTCAGGGTTTTTTCTTTTATTTTCTTGAATTAGGTTATTCTCTATTGCTTTTAATGAATTTCGGGTTTCTGGTGCTTTTTTTCTGACATTTTTAAATTTGGTTCGTTGTGGGCTTTAGATGTACTTGGAATATCAGTTAATTTTAGTTTGGCTTTAATAGGAGTTTGAATTTTGTTGTGAGGATTACTGGCTGATCTTGAAGCTACTGCTGGTATTTTATTATAAATTCACTGTATGTTAAATTGTAGCGACTAGAGGATTTTGAAGGCAACAGATTATTTATAATCAACTGGCTCTCCTCTTCAAAATCTCTGACTAATAAACTTTCGTCAAATTCCGAATCGGAAGAAGTCGAAGAACCAGACATTTTTGCAAATTTAGCGCTGCGCGTACTGAACAAGACTAAATACAAGAGTCGAAGACCAATTGTATTGAACGTATTGTGACTACTAAGCCATAACACTGTAGCCAGTCTGTAAATATATGAAAACATAGTACTTTCCTGTGTAAATAGAGAGCGCCGCAGCAGGCTGTAAATGTTACACTTCCCGTACTGATATGAGGCAGGGAAGTAAGCACTTTCGGGCAAGGGATGAGAAAAATGCATATATGCACTTTAACATTGCATAAGTATCATGATCGATGGCAGAGATTTCATATAGTAATTCCATGCGCGAGAGAGCGTCGGAGACATTATTGTGTATGCCCGGTAAATAAACTATTTCGATATTGAAAAGAGAGAGGTATTCTAGTTGTCTAGTGCGACGAGGGATAGCTTTCTCGTGCTTTTGTGCCAGAGCTTGCAAAAGAGGCTTATGATCTGTTCCAAGGATGAATTTTCTAGACTCGACGTAGTATTGAAAGTGTTTGATAGACTACAGCAGCAGTAAGCTCGCGGTCATAAGTGGAATAATTTCTTTGTGCGTTATTGAATTTACGCGAAAAGAAAGCTAAGGGAAACCATTTCCCGTGATTATTTTGTTGCTCAAGTACGCCTCCCATTGCTGTGCCGGAAGCGTCTGAGCAGATGCGAATAGGCGTGGAGTCAACGGGAAAGGCCAGCCAAGCTGCTTCAGCTAGACGCTGTTTGCAAGCTTCGAAAGCTGGGAGAGATTTTTCACACCAAGCGATCGGCGACTTGTCTTTTTTCTTATTGCCGAGAATGAGCTTATGTAAAGGTATTTGCAACTGCGCGAGATATGGAATACACTCATGATAGAAGTTAATCATGCCGAGGAAACGACGTAAATCGTCTACCGTAGTGGGACGAGGAAAATTGCTTATTTTGTCGATTTTAGAAGGCAGGGGCTTGAAGCCTGACTCTTTGATAAGAAATCCGAGGAATTCTACTTCGTTTTGGCCGAAGTGGCATTTATCAAGGTTTAATTGCAGACCAAAGTCTCTCAGTCTTTCCAGCACTACGCATAAGTGATTTCTATGCTCGTCGAGCGACGACGAAGCGATCAAAATATCATCAAGATATACAAATACGAATGGCAAATCGCCGAACGCAGAGTCCGCGTATCTTTGAAATGTTTGCGCCGCGTTCCGCATCCCGAATGTCATAACATTAAATTCAAAAAGCCCGAACGTCGTGATAATTGCGGATTTTTGTCTGTGCTCAGAGGCGAGAGGGATTTGCATATACGCTTTTTGCATATCAAGTGTGGAAAAAAATGTTGTGCCCACGAGTATTGAAGAGAAATCTTGAAGACGTTTGACTGGATATTTGTCGGGGATTGTAACCGCGTTAAGTCGGCGGTAATCGACGCAAATACGCCACGTCCCGTCCTTTTTCGGGACCATGTGAATAGGCGACGCCCAACAACTATCTGAAGGTTTCACCAGACCTTTAGCCTGCATGTCTTCGAAATAAGCTTTAGCGATTTTGAGCTTGTCGGCGGGAAGTCGACGAGCTTTTTCGGCTACGGGGTGGCCTTCAGTGTGCAAGTAATGACGTACCGTGCTTTCGCTGATAGCTTGACGAAATTGAGAATCGTATGTCGTAGGAAATTGTGACAGAATATCATAAAAAGCATGAGATTGAGATAACAACGATATGTTGTGAGGCGGAGAAGGCACGCTTTTTCACGAAGACTGAGTTTTGACGAGTACGTAAGGCAGCTCGACCGAGGTCAATGAGGAGATCGAAGTCATGAACAAAGTCGGCACCCAAGATCGGGTAAGGAACATCTGTGATGACAAAGTTCCATGTGAACGGGCTTTTTTGATTAAATTGCAATTGCAATGTATGTAAGCCGTAAGTGTTCATAACTGACTTGTTAGCTGCTTCGAGCTTGACTGATGAGAGCTGCGCTTCTGGAAAGAAAGATACTTGCCACACGGCCTTCTACTCGACTGCCGAGTATTACCCGAAGCCGTGTGCACGGTACGCTAACACTACCAAATTTTCACTACGACACTACACTACGACCCCGCGCGCTGCTTCTCGAACTCGGGTTCCTCCGCTGCGCTCGGGTGAAGCGCGCTGGGCGTCGCCGAGGAGACGAGGTGCACAAGACCAACTGGGTGGTCTGTGCTTCGCCACTCAGCTAACCACGCCAGCTACACGCTGCAAGGACAAAGTCCAGCGCGTGCGCTAGCCTACCACCACGTCGCCTCTCAGCTAATCCTTCACACACACGGGGTAGAATGGTGCAGCTCTTACAAGCGCACCAGTTCGACCCTTGATCAGTTCAACACTTAAACCAAACAATCACAATCACGCGAGTAATCTCAAGCGTACAACACACTCACACAATACTATACCAAACCCTTACGCTTGTTCACTGTCGTCACTGTGGGATGAGATGCTATCTCTTGAGCTGCTAGGACACGAATGTCGATCCGCGCGCTCGATCTCAGCGCTCTCTCGTCGCTCGTGATCGCTCGCTGCTGCTCGCCACTGCTCGCGCCGCCGAGTTCGCAAACCGACACTCCTGACTCACTTCAACGTGATCGACGCTCAACCGCTGCGCACAAGCCGGCGCGCCTCGCGGCGCAGCTCGGCTCGCTCTCTCTCGCACTCACAGCATGTATTGCCAGTGCGCCCAAGTCGCAGCTGGCTTGAATCGTGCGAGTTTTACTGGTATGTGTGTGTATGCACATAGCCAGTAAAACTCGCACGATTCAAGCCGCAGCGGGTTCGCACACATATACACACCACCTTACACGCTTCTTTCTGGCGCACTACAAGCTGCGGCCAACATCGATGAGGCCACGACGCGGCCACCGCGTCGCATACTGGTAACACAGAAATTTCGGCGCCTGAATCCGCGAGAAAGGTGTATCTGCTTTGATGATCGTAGACGTGTAAGCGAAGACTAAAAGAAAGTCCACTGGCTGCCGTCTCCAGAGCTCCGGTGGGCTGCATTAGTTTTTTGCGTTGTTTGGATTTTTCGGCACCAAGTGACTCAAAATGCACGGGTCTACGCACTTTTTCGCCTCTTCAGCGTAGCGACGATGATAGTAGCACATGCCTTCTGTATCTCTGGTCTCTTGAGTTTCTTTCTTCTGTTGATGCTTGCTTGAGCTGCTGCAATCGTACTTTTTGCTGCTGCTCGTATTTTTTCGAATGAAGTCATTTTAGCCTCAAGCTTGTTCAAAGTTTCGGCGATCTTGGACAAGTCAAAAGTTTTGTCCGAATTCGCTCGTGAAGAAGGCTGTATCGGAGCAAGCTGCAAGTTGTAAGCCGGCTGTGGCTGAGGCTTGAAATTGAACGTATCGTACAGCTCGTCTGCTCTTCTGATATTTTCAGCTTCGTTCTCTGGAGTGATAACTGTGCTTAATCCGTTTGAAATGCTAGGATGGATATTTTTCTTCCAAATTTCTAGAACATCCATTTTTCTGCTGCAGAAGCCAAGAGCATGAGGTACTCGGAGGGTGAGCAGTTTTGAGGGCCGTTGAGGCTTTCACCGAGACGTTTTAACTTTGACGTATCATTTTCAGTGCTTTAGCTCAGCTGTGACGTCGTGGCCCAATTTCGTAGCCAAATGATAGTATTTGTCTACTTGCGAAGTTACTTGAGCTGCAGCAAATTGAGACTCGAGCAAGTTGATCCATAGCCGAGGACTGTGTTTGTAAAATTCGGGCATTTTATCTAGTTTTTGCAGCGTGGCGTTTTGTGCAGCTGTCATGCTCTGTGCAGGTACAGAGGCTGCAGTCGGGGGAACGTGCCGTGGTTGTTGCTGCGGCAAAGGCGTTTGTTGCACCCCTGATGCTTGCGTACTCGGCTGTGTAGGAGGTAACAAGTATTGCCACTGCCACTGTGATATGGTGGTAGCGAGCTGCCTATACACAGGTGTGAACTATTGTACTGGTGCAGCTGAGTATTGTGTATTCGGCTGCACAGTGTGTTGCATGGATGCGGGGAAAAACTGCATGCTTGTTTGCAAACGCGGTTGTGATGCTGAAGAAGTCCATCGCACGTTTGTATGCAGCGATGCAGGGATGTTCTGCATCGTATGCGTAATCGCAGCAGAGGATTGCCAAGCAACCGGGAAGTTTAGCATCTACCTGAACGAAAGTGGATTAGAAGACTGCGTTTGCCCGCAAAAAGGTGGAGCAGAAGCGGTACCGTCTGAAGAACTGACAGTGTTAATTTGCGCTGCAGTTTCTATGCTATTGCCATGTGGCTTAAAGCCTACGTCACGTAACGATTGTTGTATCAATGCGGTGTTGGAAATCGGCGTTTTTTTTATTGCACCGCCTCCTGCATTGACAATCGGAGGTGGTATCAATATTTGTTGCGATACAGCAGGGGGTTTAAGAGCTTCGCGTAATTGGATTTGTGCCAGCCGCAGTGTTCGCGCATTTGCTGCAATTCGTGCCTATCACTTTCACGCTGGCTAGAAAGACTGAGAGAGGGGTCGTTGGACTTGTCATTCGGCGATGTAGACGCATGAATATCAAGAGATGACGCGTCTAGGAAGATCTCGGTAGGTGTGTGGTTTTCGCTAGCGCGAAATTCATCATCGTGTGTAATGATATGTGTGTCGATGTAGTTGTGTGTATGTGTTTCAGCCTCGTCGTTGATTTTGCGCGTGCGCGATAGGCGAGCGTAGTACTTTGTCGTTCGAAGTAAAAGCCGCGGCTTCATCGCCTGTGTTTTGATCTGTCGGCGCAGCCATGATCGTAAACTCAGTGTACGTGTGTATACGAGTGACAGCGGCGCGCATGCGAAGTAGCAGACGAGCTCGCAGGCCGAGAGAGAGACGTGTGCGAACAAGACGAGCGAGGCGCGGTCACGTGATCCGCTTACCGATGCTGTGCTGCTGTGCGAACTGTCTGCGCGTGGGCCGACTAGATTCGGAGAAACTCGCGCATGCCGGGAAACGCGTACGTCCTTGTAACGGCTCGATTTGGCGCGCTTTTGTTTCGACGATCGTTGGAACGTAAAATTTACACGACGATGCCGCAAAAATTACCGCGAAGAGATGCGCGTTTTTTATGCTCTTTTCTTCTTTTAGGTGGACAGGGGACTGCAGACTTATGCGCCCTGATGAAGCTCTCAATGGCCGTGTGTACCTGTATCGTTAGAAGGAGGTGAACCCTTTGATAGACGATCACAGCACGACGCAAAGATTACAACAAGAGAGTTGTACAGCCGCCATTACGCGAGTTAGTACAAAATAAGATTATGCGTATGTATGCAGTGCGTAAAAATCTATCACGAGAAGTTGGTCGTTTTCTTCTCTGTGAGAAGGTGGTGAATCCTTTGGGGAACAGCCGAAGAGCGTACCAATTTTCGTGTAACAAAAGCTAAATTATGCAAAAGCATTGCATACGTACGCACTGTATTAATGTGTTTTAGTTACAATAACCAATTAGCAGGCGAGCGGGTAGAGAAAATCGACTTACGCTGTTGCGGTTCCGCGCCAATTGCCGTATTGATTGATTGATTGTTTTTATTTGATCGTACCGTGGGGATTAACCCCATGTGGCCCAGAAGATGTTACAGTTGAGTATATACATTAATTTTTACAAGTTGGCATAGAATGGTAGTAGTTAAATTTCACAAACTGCTATAAGAAAAAGTTTGAGTTGGAATAACAATTTACAATATTTAAAAATATCTAATTTAGAGTAACAATGAATAATTTACAAAAATTTGCGCGCACACATTACTCCGATTGCATTATACTAATCGAGAGTTAGAAGATCAGTAATAGTGGCAGGTATTGGTTTGAGGTGTTCCTTGCGACAGCGTGCAATCCAGTCACGCTTCTCGCACGAGAGGAGATGATTGTAAAGGTGAGAGCGATGATTGAAAGATGTATTGTGCAAGTTGATTTGATATGGCAGTGCGTTGATGGATCTGGTGGTTGACATGGAAAATGAATTCTCCAGCACTTTTAATCGGGGTTTGCGGTAGTACAGAAGTACAGGACGCCTGTAGCGTGACCGCCGAATGTTAGGTACGTCCACCATGAGAGTAAATCGACGTCTGAGGTGAACTGGACTTCCTGATCGAAGTATGCCTATGGCCAGCAGAATATTTAGATATTCGCGTCGCCGCTTTACACTGAGCCAGCCAAGTGACAGCCTGAATGGAGTGACATGAGTACGAAAAGGGATGTTGCCAAATATGAAGCGGATGCAGGCATTTTGAAGTCGCTGTAGCTTAAGATTTAGCTTGATGGTAAGTACGTGGTAAATAGAGCATGCATAATCTAGATGGGGCATGACCGTAGCAATGACAAGCTTTTTTCTAAGAGATCGTGAGAGAATGTGCCGGAGATATCTCAGTGAATGCAGCGCGAAGTGCGCTTTAGACAGTATCGTGTTGACGTGTGCTCCCCAGTTCAGCGAGGGGGTGAGTGTAACACCAAGACACTTGCACGATGTAGAGTAGTCAATTTGTATTCCATTTATCGCTATTCTTGGTAGCAGATTAATGTTGAGAGAGGCAACATAGGCCTGACTGCCAAGGATCATGATTTTGGTCTTTGAGGGATTGAGGACGAGCCTATTCTCTGCAGCCCAGGTTGACACAGAGCCTGCATCAGCCTGTATCCGTTGTATGAGACTGAGTATATTAGCTGGCTCGTCATGGGCATATATGTATGTGTCGTCAACGTAGATGACGTGGCTAGATGAGCGCAAGACAGAAAGCAAGTCATTAATGAACGGCGTAAACAATAGCGGGCCTAATACGCTTCCTTGTGGTACGCCAGAAGTGGTAGGATGTTCATCAGAGAGGGAATCATCCTCGCCCAAAACACGAATTGTGCGACCAGACAGATAGCTAGCAAACCAGTTCAAAGCGGTGCGATCACAGCCAAGACGAAAGAGCTTGTCAATGAGCAGAGAGTGATCTATAGTATCAAAATTTTTTGAAAAATCAAAAGAGATCAAGATAGTGATCATCTTTGAGTCAATAGCAGATCGTATTGATTCGGTAATTTCAAGTAATGCAGTCTGTGTGGAATGGCCAGGCTTGAAACCGTGTTGATGATCATCAAGTATGAAAGATCTTCGATTGTTCTCGTTGCTGCGAAGGCTCTAAGTTCCAAGTTTTCTATATCTGTTGAAGTCGAAGTAGGCTGGACTCACGACGTTGTTGTAGCAGGAGAAGCTGGCTTGGCAGGCTGTCGTTGAGCGACGATGACGTTGGAAACCGACGAAGCTGTTTGCCTGTAGGTAGGGATCGTCAATCATAATAAAATTTATCGAGTTGACATAATCGAGTCAACCAAATGATTTGATCATGCCAACTCGATCATTCTTCAAAATGATCGAAAACTCGATTAACTGACTCGAATGAAATTTTTATTTTTTAAATACAACCATATAATTTTCAAGAAATAATCAACATTTATTACATGTATATTTGAATGATAGATAGTCTTTTACATATAAATTAGTTATTAAACAAAATCTTAACATGTATATTTAAATAATACATAGTCTTTTACTTATAAATTAGTTATTAAACAAAATTTTAAATTAAATAAACATTAGATTTATGTTTTGAAAATAATCAAACGCCTAGGAGATTCCATTTACTTATTGGTTGGCTACTTAAAAATAATAGCATATCTAAATGTTGAGGAGTAAGACGATTTCTCAAATCTGTTTTAATGAACCCAGCACGTGAGAATAATCTCTCTGAAGGCACGCTTGAAGAAAGAGCAGTTAATTGTTTGACTGCAACTTCAAATGGTGTAGGGTAATAATTTTTATTGTCACTTTCAGCGAGTGCAGCCTGGACTTTCCGGCCGCAACTGACTAACAAGGCCAAGTCAGATTCATCGCAGAGTCACCGCAGCCAAGTCTACGAGCTCGACGGGATTTCCAGCCTCCCATTGCAGAGTCGACTCCAGAACAACATCAGATCTCGATGACCATTCACCACATCACTCGCCAACTAACAAATTGGAACTTGCCAACTCGACTTCGGTCCTTTTCAGGACCACCTCACGTAGGATTTCGAAAGTCCTCGATCTTTTGCTAAAGATCGAGGCTAACCGTCTTGTCAATTACAGAGTGTGAACTCTGCAATTCTTTTCGGTCCCCAGCCTTTTCAAGGCTACCTTTCGAAAGCTAACGAACTTTTGTAAAAGTTCAATTCAAACCGTCTTGGCAGTGGCAAGAGTGTAAACTCTTAAACTCCTTTCGGTTACTAGCCTTCTCAGGGCTACTGTTCGAAAACAAACGAACTTTTGTAAAAGTTCAATTCGAGCCGTCTTGGCAGTTGCAGAGTGTAAACGCTGTAAATCCTTTCGGTTTCGGGCTCTTTCAGGGCTACTATTCGAAAGATCATCGGACATTAACAAAATTCGACGTTCCCGCTTACCATGCTATAGGTTGTTTTTCTTGCTCGAAGAAGAGAGGATGTTGTATTTTTAAATGTCTAAGCATGTAAGTAGTATTCTTGAAGTCCTTGTAATCATTTTGGCAGTAATTACATTTAATTTCATCACCAATTTTGGTAACATGTTTCCAAATCGGAGTTTCATGACGACCTTTTTTATGCTCACTGAAAAATAATCATTTTCGAGTTGAAAAAATTTTTTTAAAAGTGTAATGCATAAAACAAAAAGAAAAAATTGTATTATGATTTAAAAATTTCAGCTACATCAGTTAACGATTTCTTAGACTCGCGCTCAACAATCGACGGTGGTGTTTCAGTTTCAGATATTTCAGCTGATTTCATTTCAAGTCCTGAATCCTGATTGCTGTTGTTAATCTCCGACGCAGAAGCCACATGTACATCTGAATCTGGCAGGTCTATTTCTTTACTGTAATCAAAGCTACATTAGCACTAATAAAATGAACAGAAAATTTTGCCAGGTTTATAAAATTTACTCACTAATGAACATCATCGATAGAACGGAACAATCTATTTAACGTCTTGCCATTTTGACAGAATATCTTTTTGCAATATTGAATCGTATACTCGTCGTTATCTGAAAAATTAACATGTCTCATTATGCAATAAAACTACACAACACTTTTAATTATTACACTGCTTACGGTAAAGTTTTATGTACTCCTGTACTGTCAATCCATCAATTACTTCTCCCGGTTGATAATTATTCGTTCTAAAATATATTTTAAACCGTCGTTCATCGACAGGAGGTTGATAACCAACTTGAAAGTCTAACATTAAAAAGAACAAATTAGATCTTAATCAAGTTATATTAACATGAACTTACCATCAGGATTATCCATGACAAAAAACTAGACTTTTGAGTTGTAGATTATTTTTTGTAGCATTATTTTTTCTATTATTTAATTTAATAAGCCGCATTCTCTTATACTCAATAATGCAATATATATTTATCAGGCATTAGACATTTGATTTTTTTCTTCAGTAACTTTTTTTCATAAATACGCATCTTTTTTGCAGAGTTTCACTGGTTTATCAACGTCATCTCTCCAATGAAATAAGACCGTGAAGTTGAGAAAAAACAAAAAAAAAGGGTTCTGTGCTAAGTGGATGCAGGTTTCAGCATTCAAGAGTTGGTTAATAGAGTCTAGTGATATGGAAGTTATGTGTGGTGTATGCAATAATAAACCTCTCCGAGCACGTTTAAATATTTTAAAAGACCACAATAAAAGGAAAGGTCATCTATTAATGCATAGAATTCTGTTTGGACTTGCACAGCCGATTAATTTAGACTTTACTTTACCGGCTAATGAAGAATGTGAAGAAAAATTACCATGTGCCGAATAAGAGTTGGAAATCGTTTCAATGGTAGTCGAAAATAATATTCCGTGTGAAAAAATCGGAGCTATAGTGAACGCCTTTAAAAAATATGATCCGATATTGTCTAAAATAAAAGTTTCTCGCACTCGTTGCCAGATGTTGACAGTAAATGTTATTGGAAAATAGAGCAAAGAAGGATTGGCCGAAATATTGAGAAATACCATTTTCTCAATTAGCATCGACGAATCCACCGATATTTCGAAGGAGCATGTGCTGGTGATTGAGGTCAGATGGATGAATTTTGATGTCGGCAAAATTGAATCTGCTTTTTGGGACTTGAGTCCGATTTTTAAAAAAAATGTGACAGCGTCTTCCTCCGCTTCAAGTATATTCGAGTGTTTGAAGAATTCCTTTGAAAAGTTCGATGTATCGATGAAAAATATTTTCGCGGTGTCTTTCGATGGTTGCTCCACGATGAATGGAGAGAAACAACGCGTTAAGGTGCACTTATGGACGTGCAGTGCAAATTATGGACTACAAGAATTGCCTGAAAGTTTTATGCCCTTGTTTAAGCATATAAATAAAATGTTGAGAAGTCCTCACAAATCGCATAATTTTGATAATTTACAAAGTGAGATGAATTGCAGTGGAAAAATCGTTTCCTGCCATGAAATTAGGTGGTTGTCGCTCGAAGCTATAGCAGTAGCTATTTTAAACAATAACGAACCTTTGTTTTCTCACGCTCAAGAGTTAATGATAAAAAAGGACAAAAGCGGTATTCAAGTATACAAGCAGATAAAGCAACCCGCAACCAAATGCTATTTTTATTTAATAAAAAAAATTACGTGGGAGCTCAACTGCTTGAATAAATTACTGCAGATTAATGACGTAATTATTCACATTTTATGGGAAGAAATAGAGAAACATTACAAAAACATTTTTTCCATTATCGCAAAAAAAGAAGCTATTGATAATGCTTCATTCTTAAATATAAATAATTTTTAATGAGGACAGTTACTTACCTTACAAGGGCTTTTTGATAGATGGAATGGAAAAGGAGATTTACGCTCATGGCGATGAATTAATCGATTTTTATCAACGCGCATTCAATATCGTCATAGGAGTGGCGTTTTATTTTCAGAATAATTTCAGAAGTTTAAATACAACTTTGTTGAAAAGTATTAAGTGTATGCGTCCTGAGAAGGCCCTTTCACAGGATTACCAAAAAGATAATCCAACCATATTTGATAAGTTGAAGAAATGTTTCCCCTCCTCCCTCCTACCCCCCTCCTCCCCTATAAACGCCCATTTTCTATCTATATTTTTTCTAAAGGCCTGAAGCTATCAAAAAATCTGAAAAAATTCATGAAGGTACTTTTCAATAATCCAAACAATCTTGAATTTTTTCAGATTTTTTGAGTGCTTCAGGCCTTCAGAAAAAATCATTGAAAATTTAAATTATTTTATTTTCGATGAAATGGTTCGATATACCAGACCGGAGTATTTTTTTCTTAATTCTGACATCACTTTTTTTCGTGTTGCGTAGTCGAGGCTCTGATGACCTATTGGGATGAACATACACAATCATCTCCAAAAATTAGGACAAGTATAGCAGATACATTGTCCAAAATTATATCTATAGCTGCTGGAGAAAGTGTTGGTCCTTCTGTTTTAGATATTATAAATTCATTATTAACATATTTACGAGTTAGTATATCTAGAAATATGTCATCAACAAATGATGAACAACTGTATCAAGAAGTTTTGATAAATGCGCTAGAATAATTTGCGAATCATCTAACAGACTATCAAAAAATAGAAATTATGAAATTTATTATGGGTAAAGTTACATATGAGGATCCAGATTCAGTAACTTCTTCTAATAAAGGAGATGTACTATTACAAAGTATTCTATTAAAATAACTTTTAAAGGTAATTTTTGATAATTTTTTTATTGTTATTATATGTAATGATTCAAAATTTAATAAAAGTGATAATAAAATTTAATATTAATTCTCAGGTTGGAACTAAATATCTATCTATATATACTACATTTCCACCAAGTTTTTTTCAATCTCTACTCAGAATGTCTTTGGCATCTGATTCTGAATCGGGGTGTCAGAGCGTGTAATCACGTTACGCATCAGTAAATATCAGTTGCAGCTTCCAAATAGAACTCCTAAGGCACTAGTCCAACCGAGACTCTTCGAGCTTTATTTGCGTTAGTATTTCATTGTTTTTTTTTTAATTTTTCATACATTATTCAGATAATAATTGAAAATTCCAATTTCAGAAATTTTTAAACATTTTTTGGATACTAATTTTCGCTATAAAATTATGTCGAATATCCAAAAGTATGACACTATGAAGGCGATATACAATATTCAAAGTTTGGCAATGAGAGATACAAAAGAATAAATGATTAAAAAGTTAAAAGATGGAATAATAACAGCATCTTATGAAAATACAAAATTTGATATGGTTTAATAGTTCTCGCTATAAAAATATGTCAAATTTCCAAAAGTATTACAGTATGATATAGTTTAATTAATAAATTGTTAAGTTTTTTTAACTTTAACTGGTGTTTAGAATTTTTTATTTTCCTTTACATCCTTAAGTAATCCCTTTTTGTTATGATAATTTAATAGTAATGTACACTTGTCCAATTAAAGTATAATAGTAAATAAAGAAAGGGCAAACTTAATAATTCCTGATTGCCATAAGCTTTATCATTTATAAACGAGAGTTTTCTTGAGAATTATTCAAAATATTAATGTACAATATCAGAAAATGTTATGGAATTGAAAAAAATTACAATAAAAACAAAAATCATATGAAAAATCATATGACGTTTTGGCATGATTAATCATATGATTTTGTATATGATTTATCATATGATTTTTCCCATGATTTTTTTTAGCAAGGACATTATCAGCACCGACTACAATAGGATTGACATCCTCCACGCTTTTACAATTATCGGCAGCAGTTAAAATAGGATTGACGTCCTCTACATTTTTTCTTAAAATATTACTACATTTTGAAGTATTTACATTTTCTTTTTCCGGAAACAATTTATCGATGTTTGAATTTTCGTTTATAGGGGAAAGATTTAAATCCGATCGAGCACTAGTTCTTGGAGTGGAAGTCACTGCATCCGAAGTGGGTTCAATAGCATTTAAAATGCCTGCACAGATTTAAACATCAAGGTTTAGTGGCCAGGCGTTGCAAGGAGCTGTGGAGCGCTTCTTCCTCAACCCGCTACTTCTTTGCCTCCTCGACGGCTGCCTTCCGTTCGCTATGACCATTCGCCGAACTTCGGCCTTTTTGGTCTGGGATTCCTTCTCGAGATTGTGCAACTCCGTGTGCATGTCGGTTTGAGCCTTCTGTCGGCGCGCGCAGGTGACCTCCTTCCCGGTTTGGGAGTCCGCCCTTGCTGGGGCCCAATGATTGATTGATTGATTAAACAAATTTATTTTGACCTTGGGGTACAACCCTGTCTGGCCATAAAGCAAAATTACATTGGTATATCTACATAGTTTAAAAGATACGAAAAAAGAACACTCTCGAAAGAGAGTTATATAGTATATTTTGCACCTAGGGAGTGAAAAACTGGAAAGTCTCAGAGCACGTAGAATTTATCAGCTGAGGCGAAGCCGAGTGTGATTCCCCCAGCCTAAAGTAACATTTTGGTTTTGCTCAGCGGGAGCAAAATGTTATTTTAGGTTGGGGTAGCACAAAAAAGCTATTAAGTTACAGAAATTTAGATTTTAGTTTATAAGTTTTGTAAGAGATGTATAATATGATAAAATAGTAATAATAGTAATAATTCATATACAAAGTATTAATATTATGTTACAATATGAAACAGTAGGTACATTCTTCTGAGTTACAGCTCCAAGACTGTCTGGCGCCTGAGCTGCACTGTCAGCAGTCGACTAGGAGAAAGGTCTATATATGGGAGGTAGAAGGTTTTGAGGCAAGAAAAGATATTTTAATTAACAAATGGTTTGAGAAAAGTTGCGGTTTTAGCTATAAGATCTGGTGCGTGGTCGGAGATGTATACTGTTGAGAGCATTGAAATTTCCAGGAAGACGATTTGTAATATGTGAAAATGGGGGTGAGGGTGCGAAGAGAAAATTTTCAACGGGTAGATCAGCGTGATCTCAGTCCAGATGCGTGTGTGACCTCGCCGATGACAGCCTGTGCTCCACCGGCTTCAATGCAGTCAGATCAGAGAGATTTTTAATGCCAACTAGGGATGACGTGGGCGTAGCACGCATGAAAACTGAAGAACCTCTGAGCAGTGGACGCATATAATTCAGCTCTTTCGACTTGGTTAGTACAGCACGCCAAAGCTTATAAAGCGTCGGTGGGAGTATAGGGGATGCAAATATCTTGCCCTGGTCTGCGGTGCCAAAGATACTGCCAGAGGTAGTAGTCGCCAATCGATTTGTGCATGACATAACCGCATCACGTACTACAGGCGAGGTGAAGCGCGCTACGAGCGATAGATCGGCAGCTGCAGCACCCGACGCAGCCTTTGATCGCGAGGGCATCCATTTTCGCACCAAGACAATGCGCGAAACAGACTCATCCCACTTAAGCACCTTCAAGATAGAGGCCACTGCCTCAGTACCACTGACATCATCCGGAAGATCTGGCAATCCACCGAAGCGAATCTCACACATATCCGCATAGTGCTCTGTAGACTCCTTTAAAACACGGATTTCGGACTTGAGCCGATCTATCTCATTCGTATTTTCGTCAATCTTCAAGCGAGACTCAGCCTGCACCCTGTCAATCGCGTCCATACGCGCAGTTAGTGACGCCGCCACCGCGGTGCACCGCCTCAACGCGCTCACCGATACTACGCATCTCGAGTTGCATCTCTTTCTGCGCTTCTAACATTTGCTGCATCATGGTTTCAAGAGACGATTTTTGGGATGGCAGCGACATTGTGCGAGTTCGGCAAGTTGTATTATGCGGGTGTTCAATGGATGCGTCGGGCGGTGACGGGAGTGGACGCTTTGATGCGCCTGTTGAACTTGCTGCTATCGGCGAGAGCTCGGGAGGCAACGACGAGCTCAGCTGACCGGTAGAGAGCGTACCGGCAGGATCTTCTTGTGATGACACAGTAGCTCGCACGGCACAGTGGCAGCAAATGTACTGAGCAGCCGGGGACGGGGAAGGGAAACAGGAGAGATGGGAGAGCGACTTGCAGACAGAACAACACACAGACGACTCACCTCTTGTTATTGTTTGGTGGCACTGCGTACAGGTGTTGCGCGCGCGCCTGTCGAGCATTTGGAGTATATGTTGACAACGTGCGTTTGTTTACGTTGGCGATATCGAGACGACGACGATGACGATATCGCTTTCTTGATGCGCAAGCTGGATTAAATGATGTGCGCAAGACTCTCGAGAAATTGATCAGAAAACTAACCTCGTATGCCAATGTGCCGATGAAAAATTTGATGATATTTGGTTGCAAGGGGAACTGCAGCGTCAATGGTTCGGTGCAGTCGACCCTTGCAATTTTAGCACGCAAGTATCTGAAAGCAAAAACGCCTGAAGGCAGGCGGAAGCAGTACAAAAAAGCAAAAACTTGGAGAGCGAGAAAATTTGCGTACAACTGAACTTACGTAGCAGAAGAGAGTCTATCTGCTTGAGCGTTTGCCTCAGTGGTGGTCAGTTCGCCCACTTGCGTTGCCGCGACAATCTGGTGTCGGATCAATCGCCAACCAAACCATGAGATCCCCGACATCCATCGTTCATGTTGCTCCAGGAAAACAAGAAAACCACGCGACTCAGTCTTATGAATTTTCCTAGCTACTATTTCATTTCATTACCATGCCAAACTAAAAGCAAAAAATAAAGCAAATAATTTTATTCCATCACCGAAGCTTCAAGGAGCGGTTCGGTCACGACCGTAAACTCATATCCCTCCAAATATGGGCGAAACTTTTTAATGGTCCAGACCACAGCTAAGCACTCTCGTTCTGTCATTGAGTAATTCCGTTCAGTCGTGTTTAACGAACAGCTGATATAGACTATTAGGTGTTCGCCATCTTCTTGGTTTCGGGTCTAAACGGCTTCAATTGCATACGTGCTGGCATCGCTGTGTACTTTGAAAAGCTTAGAGAAATCTGAACGAGTTATGACGGGAGATGAAATCAATGCTCTTTTAAGATTCTCGAATGCCTCGTCCTGCTCTAGGTTCCACAGCCTTGGCGCGTTCTTTTTTGTTAGCTTCAATAGAGGAATTTTTAAGGACAACTCCATGCGAATGAATCGGGAGTACCACGAGATGCACCCCAAAAAGCTACGAAGCTGCTTGAGATTGCGAGGAGGCTTACAATTTAACACCGGAGCCACTCGTTCTGGGGTCAGGCCTCAAGCTCTTTGCGTGCAAACAAAACTTAAATAGGTCAATCTCTGGCAGCAGAACTCAATTTTTGGTGGACTGTATATTCACACACATTCACTCGTATATATGTTCACGCACGCACACATGTGCAAACAAGCAACGATACATTTGGTAACAGCGCGCGCCAGCCGAGCTCCGGGTAACAAACTGAACACACGAGCAACGAAGGTGTCGTCGTCAATCTTAGCTGCGTATACACGAATTTGTTATAAATTAAGATTCTACCTAGTTCTACGTGAAGTTAATGTTTACAAGTGCGTCAATTGATGAATGCTAAACGTCTGCGAATGCCAAATGGTCGGTTTGGCGGAAAAAAACAACTCAATAAAGAAAAATCGTCGAAAACGATGCAAGAAGGAAGAAGATCTCTCGCATTGAAGTCATCAAATGAAGAATCAGATCCTGCTCCTTCGAGCTCTACTTTGCAAGGCAGACGAATAATCGACATGGAAGAGTTGATAAAAAATTTAAGATGCCAGAGGTGCAAGGACGAATTACATCTCGAAGACACAATAAAGGAAAATCGTTCACGATAACCTTTTTACTGAATACTTTTTCTTGTCTAAAAATATATATATTTTTAACAATTATTCAAAGTATTATTTGTATGGAGTAAAAGAATCACATTATTTTACAACATTTCATTTATTGTCATAGGTACCATTCATTCTAGAATTTGAAACACTAAGCTCGCTAAATTGTTGGCTTGCCTGAACGTTCCTGCCTTGAGCGACCGTATTTTCAAAATATGTGAATAACAGGTTGGAGAAGCTATTGAAAAAACTGCACATGAAAGCTGTATTCTCGCTGCGGAAGAAGAGAGACAATTGGTTATTGAGAATGTTGAGAAGATTTGTGAATACTTGTAAGATGAAGTCTTATAAATAAAAGAAATTTTTTTTATTGCTTAAATTATAAATTGTATATAAATGGAGCATGAAGCACAGTACTAAATAAAAGAGCTAAAAATGCTAAATAGAATGATAGAACGAGTTCTTCGTTTAAAAGTGCTTCACAAACAATTCAATAGTAGATAATTATACTAAATCAATTCAGTGATTCGTATATTCATGATTTAAGAAATTAAATGAATCTTCATTCTTCAATTCATGATATCTACCCAATATTTTTGAATAAATCTTAATTATAAACAACAACACTCACTACACCCTAATTTTTGAAAAGATTTAATCGATGCATTTTTTTATGATCACGCAATATAGCGTCTTTTAGACACGTTAGCATAAGGATCCAATATTAAAGTACCGAACTTTGATTGATTATATTTGGGAAACGGCTAGGTCATAGTTCTTGAAATTTCTCACACATATGGAAAGCAGTGTCAATAATATGTGGTTAAAATTTCAAGACCTCTTATCGATAGTCATTTTTTTTTTAGGAAACTACCTAAAGACGACTTCCAGCCATGTTCTTCAAACGTATATGTGGCTACTATAAAGTCGTCTAACTAGCCAAAGATGTTGGGCTCTTACTCAGGCCCAAACAACGAATCGATAAGGCGCTGGAACCTGCTGTTTGCCTCTATCAGGATTTGATAGTGCGCATTTTTCAAGTCCACCTTCGACAAATACCGAGCCTTTCGTAATTTGTCGAGTATCCTGTCCATATTATGAATCGGGTACTAATCCTGCACCGTGACCTTGTTGAGGTGTCGGTAGTCGATGCAGAATCTGTAATTCCTGTTTTGTTTCCTTACAAGTACGGGTGCACTGCAACAATCGCTGACAGATTGTTCAATAAAGCCCTCTGCCGCGAGCTTGGCGACTTCCGCCCGGGCCACTGCTTCTATTTTCAGGGGATTCCTTCGCAGGAAATGTCATAAGGGGGTACTGGTGTTCAACCGAATCTGATGCTCTCTGCGATTCGTCAATCCGGGACTGGAGTCATTGTCTGGTAGGCAACGATTGACCAACTCTTCGACTTGGCGTAATTCGTCCGGGCCAAAAGTAAATATCCCCGTACACTCGGCATACATCAGGGTCTTTTCGTCGATCTCTTCCTATTGAGACGAGTGCAAAGGGACTTCCTTTGCCCTCTACAGATACCGGCCCTTGCGAAGATCGATATCGAACTTGAACATAAAATCCATACCCAAAATGATGTCGTCGTTAAGAGGCGAAACTACTTGAACCTTGTTCGTTTCAGTTGTAACATCCACGGCAATAGTTGAAGGTAGTTCGCCTGTAGTTTGAGTTGCTCCACGCGTGGCTCCCCTGATCTATCCCTCTTAACTTTCTAGGCGATACGATTCTGGCTTAGCACGCCTTCCACGCCCGAATGGAACATTTAATGAAACATTTTTAACTTTCAAAATTGTGTATTTCTGCGATAACTTTGTCAATTTTCATCGGATATGCATGAAATTAGCTGTAAATACGTCACAGAGCACTAGAAATCTATAACAAATATTATCTAAGATAGAAGTTAATTCTTTGGTATGATATAAAATAAAAAAAACCATGAATTTAGGCAGAAAAATATTACGACTCTGGCTTAGCGTGTCTTCCACGCCCGAATGGAACATTAAATGGAATATTTTTAACTTTCAAAATTGTGTATTTCTGCGATAACTTTGTCAATTTTCATCAGATGTGCATAAAATTTGCTGTGAATACGTAACAGAGCACTAGAAATCTGTAAAAAATACTATCGAGACTGAAAGTTAGCTCTGTGTACTGATAAAATTGAAAAAACCATGAATTTAGGCCGAAAAATATTACGATTTTGACTTAGCACGCCTTCCACGCCTGAATGGAACATTAAATGGAATATTTTGAGCTTTCAAAATTGTTTTTTTTTGCGATAACTTTGTCGGTTCTTATCGGATCTGCATGAAATTGGCTGTGAATACGTAACAGAGCACTAGAATTCTGTAACAAATACTATTTAGGTACAAAGTTAACTATCGTATAGGAAAACATTGAAAGAACCATGAATTTAGGATAAAAAATATGAAAAATTCAATATGAAAAATGCCATTTCTAACTTTCAAATATATTTTTAAATAGGAAAATATTCTAAATGACGAACCTGAAGACTTGATTGATGATGCTACGTTCTATATAGAATCGATAATTTCGAAATCTGAGTCTTTGAATTCATTACCAGATGATCATATCATCTTTGATAATCATAAGGAGCAGAAAAAACGTGAAGATGAATTTCTTAAAAAAGTCTACGCTGATGCTGACTTTGGCGTTGGGGATCTGTTTTTTTGAAACCAATGGTCAATAGTTTTAGAAATTTGCTCGAGTCTGGTTTCGATTGGTATGACAAAAAATCAAATACATTCAAAGACAGCATTTTGGTAGCTTGAATAGTAAGTTTCCAAAATTTTATAACTTCATCTTGAGGATTATCATCATGAAATAACCACATTATATTTTCCTCTTTCTTAGTATTTGATAAATCTACGAACAAAATATTTTGCAAGTTTTAAAATTTGTATCAAATTGATGCTGTAAAGCCCAATTGTTATACTATCGTTGATGTACTGGTAAGAAAGTATGACGTCTGCTTAATAATTTTTCGTAGCGTATTCAAATATTTTCATAAAAAACTCCTGCTTTTTGAGCTTTTCTACCTTTATGAGACTTTTTGAAAGGATAATAAAACAATAGCGATAATATATCACTTGCTTCAGATCCAATTGCACAAATCGTTCATGGGTTTTTATTCTATAATCAAAGGATGTTTTTAGATGATGTAAAAATAAATAACGAGCATATTGAGAAGAAAAAAATATGAATTAATGCTAAACTATTTACATTGAATTAGAATCAGAAAGTAAAGTACTATATACCTGAAGTCTTTATTAAAATCTAATTCATACAAAATGACCAAGCTGCTCAATTCCAGAGTGTCTACCCGGTTGAATTTTTTAAAATGCCCAATTACTGTTTTTCCTACTGTAGTAGAAGTTAGAAGTTCTCGGAATTTTTTTTCAAGACAGCTACATCGTTATCATAAACGATTGATCATAAGAATCGATTGAAATTAGGAAAATTAGTTTCTTTAAAACGTACTCAACAGTGTAACATTCAATTCTTGAATTAGATGCAATCGTTCGTCCTATATACAATTTATTATATTGTCATCTTTTGATATTAATTAATCGACAGTTGTGTTTTCACCGACATCCTGTACACGGATTTGTACGCTCAAATCTTAACCTACATTTTTTGTTTATTAACCACGTGAATTAAATTTTCGTTTTAATTATTATGACATAAAAATTAATTATGGTTGTAATTTTTCCAAAGTTCCTGAGGCGATTAGAAAAGAAAACCGGTTATCTGCTCAAATGTTGCGTCACAACAGATTTGAATCAATTATTTTTATGAAATGTGTACAAAGTAAATATATTTATTTTTACATGTAACATTGAAAATTCTTTCTTATCATAACAGCAGTACAAATTACGCGTTTTTCGGCTCTAGCAGGAATCTGAAAAAATTTTTCAGCCCCAGCTGAAACTAACATTTTTCGCCTCGGCGGCCAAAACAAAAAAGTTAATTTCTGCTGGGGGATTCATGGAAAATAGTATACGCACCTATGAAACGAAAAAGAAAGCCTCAGAGCACATGTTTATCAGCCTCGGCTTCGCCTCGGGAGATAATTACACGTGCTCTGAGGCTTTTCAGTTTTTCGCTCCCTAGGCACGTAATATACTATTGATGAACAAAATAAGACAAAAAATTTTTCAGATTTTTTGAGGCTCCTTACCGCCCTAAAAAATTATTTTTGTGAAAAAACCGGTTTTTTAGCTCTAGGCTTCAGCGGTATGAATGAAAAATTCTGAAAAAATTCAAGGAATTGTGTATTGGTGTCAGAACTAAGAAAAAAATACTCTGGTCTGGTACATCAAACCATTTCACCAAAAATAAAATAATTTAAATTTTCAATTATTTTTTCTGAAGGTCTGAAGGACTCGAAAAATCTGAAAAAATTCAAGGTTGTTTAGATTGTTGAAAAATACCTTCATGAATTTATTCAGATTTTTTTAATTCCTTTCGGGCTTCAGAATAAATATAAATAGAAAATAGACGTTTATAGCGGGGGTGGGGGGTAGGACGAGGGAGGGGGTCTAAAATTTTTGTATTGGACCCTTTTTCAATGTACTATATTTCAGGAAAATCCGTGGACCTCGTCTGCAGGTTTTATTTTAAAAATTCTGAATCTGACCCATGTATATTTTGAATAAATTTTTTAACCAAATTAAACATTCACCATCGTAAAGTACTATTTTCGACGAGTTATTAAGAAAAAAATAGCTCTCTATTTCACTGTTTTATTCAGCATAAAACCGAATATTTTACAGAAAACTTTTTTGTGAAGCGTAAATTATGTTTCAACCCTTGTATAAAAATAGTAAGATATTTTATATTTTAATAAGAATTGGTTTGATAAACAATAGACTATTTTGCATAGTCAAGATAAAAAACCGTCAATGCATTGGCTAAGGACTTCTTCATGAAAAATATTATATGAAGGTTTGGCTATTGAGGGTAAAATTCGTACACGACCTGAAATAACCAATGAACACAGATGAATGAAATAACCTTAGAAATCTCTAGAATTTCACTTAAATAGATTCTACGTTTTTATAAATGACCACTAATATAAAATAACTAAAATTTTAATATTGATCAATTAAATATAATAGTTATAACTCTTCTATTTCAGCTAATGATAAAAAGATGTGAGCCTTAGCCATACACATTCTGCCGGGGTTCTATTATTTTTATCTCAATTCTATGATTCAATCATGAATCAAGGACGTCAATCTTTAAAAAAAATGCATTCAAAGTAAGGTTTTTTTAAAGTTTGTATTAAAGATAAGCTTTTATTTGCATATCAAATAGTAGAAAGTAATATAAACTCGGTCGAGATTATTTTGCTGGTATCTTTATAAAAGTAAATTTGAAAAAAATTATTTCGGTAATCTCTGACTTAATGGAGGCACAATCATATTAGAAATCAAACGTTAATTAGTAATGTCAATTAGATGTGTACATATTATGTGAAAACAAAACACGCATTTATATTTGCATCGAAAACAATTTATTTATTATTCTATTATGCTAGTTGGTACGCGCTATCGAGAGCTTATTTTTTAGCCTTGAATCAAGAATATGATAATATCGTGATTATTAGCAATTACGATCTTGGAATTCTAGTTTTGAAAGACCAGATCCGATATCACTCTCTACTTTTCACGAGAGGTGCTGAGTATACTGCAGATAATCATTTTGCCGATTGTCTATGTAACGATTTGTATTTCTTTTTCGTATACTCATTTATACGCTTGTTTGCATGCGTTACCATATCTTTAATCTCAATAAAAATATATTAACCGACACTCGAAACCGGTTTCTTAGACCACACGTATTTATATAGACTTACCAAGCTGAAAGTTGGTATCTCCTCCAGTAGCCGTGATCGTCTAGTGGTTAGGACCCTACGTTGTGGCCGTAGTAACCCAGGTTCGAATCCTGGTCACGGCAATGTTCCCGAGTTAGGGAGCATTGTCACGGTGGAGGAATTTTTTTTGCAATTTTTTTTCCAGCGATTTTTTCCTTCATTCTTAGCAAGTAAACAACTGAATGTTTTAAATTTTATTTTTATTAATTTTTTTAAAATAACATTTGATTTATGAAAAAGAGAGAGGAGATAATGATATGTATATAGATGTGATATCTAGAGATTTCTAAAGCAATAGATTTTGCCTAGGCAAAACCAGCAATGCCTGATTAACTTAAGGCATTTTCGTGAACTGATATAATGCCACTCGTGAATGATTAATTAGTTTTTAAGTTATTATCAATTATCAATTTATTAGCATAGAACTAATATCAGAGTCAAATACTGGCATCATTGATTCTATGCTGCTACTTTCTATGTAACATGTAATCGATAAACATTAATTTTGATAAGCTTTATTTATATAAATAAAATTAACTATTAATATTTTGCTACTGTAAAGCAATTATTCATAAACATCTAATTCCGATCTATAAGAAAAAGAAGATTGCAACAAAATACGAAGAAAACTGAATATAAAATAATTAGTATCTTTGACTGTTGCATTGTTTGTTAATAATTCCATATTGATTCCTATATTATATTAACCGTCTTTTCTTTCGAACTATTATTACACAATATTCCTCAAGACTTAGCTTTGTTAACATTAGGTATGGATACTATAACACAATCACTTACTGTGATGGATTTTTGCCGACTATCTGAACGATTTTTACGTCCATACATCTCAAGACTTCTATTATTCCTCTTGCAATTTCAGATAAGTGACATTAGACTGATAATAAAAAAATCGATTTTTTCAAATTGCCCGTGACGCCACTTCAAAAGTCTCAAATTATCAAAAAAATACTTCTCCTAAAATTTGGGCTCATTTAAAAAATTTTAACCCATGCCCCAACGTAATTTTTTAATTTTTTAAAATTAACTTAATTTTAAAAATAGCCGTTTCTTCGAAGATCCAGACCTTGAATTTGATGTCATAAAAAATTTTTTAATTTACTAGAGACCTTCATGGGTACTTTTAAAGTTTCAAAGAAAATAGAAACATACAAAATGCGACCAAACTATCGAAACCTCTTTAAAGTTCCACAAAGTGTGCTTTCAAAACCTCCTATCTGACGTATTTTTTGACAAGGAATTGAATGGTCTAACCTTGAATTTAGCCTTGAACGTAACCTCAAAGCTACAGTGAACCGAAATCGATTTTTGATACGGTAACCTCCCTTTTTTGTTGCAGATTTGAAAGTAGCGGGAAATTTTACATTTGAATGTGACTATTTTTTTTTTCATGGTAATTTTGGGAGCGCAAAAGACTCAAATAAAACCCCTATTTAACCTAAAATTAAGCTCAGATAAATTATTTATTTTTGAACTGTCTAAAGTGGCATATAGCAGTAACGTAGACATGACGTAGACATCGTGCAGTAACATGCCCATCCTTACTCCATTCATGTCCGAGAGCATGTACTAGAAGTTTCCATGGAAATTTTCAGAAAATTTTGACCAAGATTACAAAGGTTTATGAAGTATTTTTTGAAAGTCTTAATGAAATTTTTCAGAATGCTTGCCTAACCTATCATAGATGCTTTATTAGAAATAATTTTAATATTGAAACCATTCCAAAGTTATTGATGAAGGCTTGATGAGATTAAACTAAGCACAAACAGTTTCGTTATTAGGCACCAGGAGACCTTAAAAATTTTTGGAGCAAATCCATGGCCTGCAGTTCAGGTGGTCTTCTTGTTAAGGAGGAAAGAGTGGAGGAATTAAATATTTGTAAAAGTAACAAAGTACCAAGACAAAATATTGAAAAAATTGTATTTATTGTTATGCTCAATTGTAGGCATGGTCACTAAGTGGATATTAATTCTGTCAGGTAAAACACCGGAAATTTCTATGCTTGAACAAGTTTCACCATTATGTTTCACGCAACAGAATTAGAGTCTACTTAGTGTATGTTATTATAGAACATTTTTGAACTTGACTTTTTAACCAACACAAAATCAATAATTCTGAATTTACAAAATTATTATTCGATCATGCATCTTTCTCACATATTTTTTATTTTTAATATAGTATTAATATTTATATAGTACAAAATTGTTTCGTAATTTGAACATATGAGAAATTGTTCACAATTTTTTATTATGATCATTTATTAAAGGGACGACAGAGCCGGCCCGAAATCAAATTTTCAATCTACCTTTTTCAAACTTACCTCAATCCTTTTTTAAAAGGTTTTATGGTTCTCTATAGAACATCAAATCAAAGTCCCCATGCAGTCTAAAAAAAAAAAAAAAAGAATTCCAGTAAAAGTTTCTGAAAATGAGTTTGATTTTTTGATTTTTGGGCTGACTCTGTCATCTCCTTAATAATATTATATTGTTTTCTATATTCTCAAAAATGTCAACATTCGCTCTCTAAAAATGTATTCAACACATTCAACCACATTTTATGACTTCGCTTTACTACTTGAAGCCTACATCAACTGTCACTTCTTATATTCACACTCATTTTATTGATACCTACGTAATTCTGATATCGAATACAATATATTTAAAAATTTTTATAGCGCATGATTGGGACTTCATACAATTTACTTTATAGTTTCGAAAACGCCACATGTGTACATATGTGAATGTCTTTTTAAGTAACAATTGTTTCAGTTACTTGATATTATGCACTGTATGATATAACTTGTTTCCAACACAGACATTAGTGATGCTATTGTAAGTATAGCAATTCTTCATCTAGGTACAATCCATGCTAGAAAAGACCAAAGTAATATCAGCAACGTAGTTGATGTGCTTGGATTTATTTTCGGATGATTCATGCTGCTGGCACGACCATGATGCAGCTCAGCTAGACTTTCTCCTGAAATAATGATAAGACACTGAAAAGATTTTGGAACTGTGTGACTTTGTAAAAGTCCTTTTATTTGAAAATACTGGCAAGGAAAAAATTATAATCTGTATGAATTATCAAATATTTAATTTTTTAAATCCTATATATTACTCCTTGAAAACTTTTTAAACGTTTTTGCGTCCCCAATTTTTCTGATTTCGATTTCTAAAAAAAAAAAAAACATATATATACATATATGTTTATATTATATAATATATATATATATTTAATATATAATATATATGTACATATATGTACATATATATATATATATATATCCAAAAAATTGGTCGTTTTTTACGATTTCGCACGTTTTAAGCCTTTTTTTACATTTTTTACACATTCTTCTTTTGTGGGGTGCACCAAGTGCCCGTTCTGGCCCCTGTTGAAACTTCTTCGGGGAATTTTTTTGTTCTCGTGTTCTCGCGGATGAGTTTGTGGTGGAGAACTTGAACGCGTCGACCTGGTGCACCGAGTCCCCGTTCTGGCACCTGTTGAAACTTCTTCGGGGAATTTTTTTGTTCTCCTGTTCTCGCGGATGAGTTTGTGGTGGAGATCTTGAACGCGTCGACCTGGTGCACCGAGTCCCCGTTCTGGCACCTGTTGAAACTTCTTCGGGGAATTTTTTTGTTCTCCTGTTCTCGCGGATGAGTTTGTGGTGGAGATCTTGAACGCGTCGACCTGGTGCACCGAGTCCCCGTTCTGGCACCTGTTGAAACTTCTTCGGGGAATTTTTTTGTTCTCCTGTTCTCGCGGATGAGTTTGTGGTGGAGATCTTGAACGCGTCGACCTGGTGCACCGAGTCCCCGTTCTGGCACCTGTTGAAACTTCTTCGGGGAATTTTTTTGTTCTCCTGTTCTCGCGGATGAGTTTGTGGTGGAGATCTTGAACGCGTCGACCTGGTGCACCGAGTCCCCGTTCTGGCACCTGTTGAAACTTCTTCGGGGAATTTTTTTGTTCTCCTGTTCTCGCGGATGAGTTTGTGGTGGAGATCTTGAACGCGTCGACCTGGTGCACCGAGTCCCCGTTCTGGCACCTGTTGAAACTTCTTCGGGGAATTTTTTTGTTCTCCTGTTCTCGCGGATGAGTTTGTGGTGGAGATCTTGAACGCGTCGACCTGGTGCACCGAGTCCCCGTTCTGGCACCTGTTGAAACTTCTTCGGGGAATTTTTTTGTTCTCCTGTTCTCGCGGATGAGTTTGTGGTGGAGATCTTGAACGCGTCGACCTGGTGCACCGAGTCCCCGTTCTGGCACCTGTTGAAACTTCTTCGGGGAATTTTTTTGTTCTCCTGTTCTCGCGGATGAGTTTGTGGTGGAGATCTTGAACGCGTCGACCTGGTGCACCGAGTCCCCGTTCTGGCACCTGTTGAAACTTCTTCGGGGAATTTTTTTGTTCTCCTGTTCTCGCGGATGAGTTTGTGGTGGAGATCTTGAACGCGTCGACCTGGTGCACCGAGTCCCCGTTCTGGCACCTGTTGAAACTTCTTCGGGGAATTTTTTTGTTCTCCTGTTCTCGCGGATGAGTTTGTGGCGAAGAACTTGAACTTTCTTTTATTTGTTGATTCTAATAAAAATTCATTAATCCCATATTCGAAAACAATATATCAAACTAGACTTTCGAACAAGAAAAAAATGTACATTTGAAAATTATTATTTATCTTAAAGTAATGTAAAAGAAAAAGATATTAATGTTTATGAATTAAAAGCAGACAAGTTAGTTATTTAAGTATATAATTACAGATAAGTCAAGTGAACGGGTACAATGATCTTTAGTATTTGTCTGTATTCTGTGAAAGATTTTCATCGCTAAAATGAAAATTAAAAAATTCATAATAAAAAAAGAATCGAAAATTAAAGTATAAAGATTGTTGTTCTCAGGCCATGGAAATTTTTTATCAGAAACCTTTATTATGTCGACTATAGCGTAAACGATTGCTTTCTTTAAGGAAACACACCTGTGTTTATGCCTATAAATGCAAAAGCATGAAAATTAAGGATTAATATTAAAATTTTTTGTTTCGGAAGATAACATATGTTTTTGCAGGTTTTTGTACAACAAAAAATATGTCTGTGGATCCTATTATTATTAAAATTCATCCAGGATACATATATATTGACTTGTAATTTTTAAGTCCTTGTCAAGATGATTTTGATAATATTTAATCAATATTTAATCAATGATCCTTTAGGTCTCAAAATTTTTATAATTAAATTCTTTTCCACTCAAGTGTAGCAGATTTTTTATTTAGTTATTTTTTAAATCTACTAATCTCCAAATTTTTCATAGACCTATTTCGACGTACAAATTAAAGCCCTTTTAGAAAGTCACTGTACTATATTTAAGACGAGAAGGAGAAATGATGTTTCGTTAAGTTAAATCTATCAAGTTCTTGGGTTATTTTGTATTCAATGAATCATGACCAATTACATAATATATCGATAAACATGATTCTATTATATTCTATTATGTTTCAACATCTAAATTTGTTCAAAATTTAAATATTTCATAAATATGTCTTATAATATTCTTACTCCTCCAATATTTCTTACAATTTCTTTGAAACAATCTGAGACCGAGCGAGCGTTAGCGAGCGAGGAACGCCGCTAGTGAATATTACAACTTATAAACCAGATTTTTCAAATATATATTTAAATATTATTTCTAAATAGTTCTTTCTCCAAAAAGTTAATTATTACATATCCACATGTTACGTCCGCATAAATGGATCCATCAATAAACGCAACTTTTTACCACATAAATAAAACAGAAAACATATTATTCAAGGATTTTCAATTCTTTATCTTACACTCACCATTTAAAACGTGTACATGTACAGTTGCAGGTTTATCCGGCATAGTAGTCAGAACACATGTGTAATTACCACTGTCAGCTGGCCCAACCCTCGCTATACTAAGCGTAGAGTTAGCTCCCTCTTCCATTAAATTCGTTTTTACACTAAAAAAAGATACAAAATGCTAAAATAGTATTCGGTATGGTTTCGATTATTTAAATTTCATTATTATGAAGAAAAAAAAATAAAACAAACGTTTTCCATTTATTTAATTGTTAAATAACGGCTGGTATTTTTCATTTAAAAAATATTTTCATCGTTAGTGCCAATTTATTAAGACTCAACATTTACACCAAAGTTCTTATTTTTTTCAAAGACACTTAAGATTTGTGTAATTTTTTCGAGTTTTCAGTAGTAATTTAAATTCAAAAGGTTTACTTTGAAAATAAATGTTTGATTATTTGCAAGTTAATCGATTTAACGGCCTAAATAAAGTAACGTTACAATGTATATCAATTTTATTTTTATAGGATTGGGTTGTAAAAAAAAGTAAAAAATATATGTTTTTTTGAAAAAAAAACAAACAATATTCCTAATTCTTTATTTAAACGTACTTTTTCACGTAAGATGCATAAAAATAATACATCAAATTTCTATAATACCCCAGATCTTTAACTTTTAAAATTGGATATAAATAGACTTGCTGTCGTCTTATTCGTGTCCTATTATTTTTAATAATAATTTTTACTTAATTGAACATACAAGTAGTCAAAATAAATTCTATCCTTAGCTGGAGGTCGAGTTCATAAAACTAAATTGACTATTCAATGGCTCAGTATCTGACGACAGGCAACTTTAAATGTCGTAAATATGCTTACTTTTCAAGGCCGATGGTATCATAATCTATAATAATGAATTTAATAATTGAATATTACGCCTGGCTTTATTTTACAAGGAACTCGACTGCTGTAGCGGAACTTATTCAAAAAATGTTATTGTATCCATCCAGTTGTAAACAATTTTAACATGGAAAGCATTATGTTATCAACGCAATCGCACATTTAAAATTACCTTATTCCTCCTCTGGTGGTGTCATAATTTAAGGTCCGGTTACCATGTAGCCACTGGACAACACTGTACTGCATTTGCATGGCTATGTGACGCACGACGCACAGTAGCTCTATGGTACTGTCAGCTTCGTAATATTTGTCTCTCAGTAACTCTCCCATGGCGTCTATTATGCTCACCGAAGGTGCTGCAATGTAAATAAACGTTTTTTTAATATTATTATGAGTGTTAAGCTGTTCCTTCAAAATCATCAAGAGAGAAGACTTTGAGGAGACCATTTCTTCTTTTCAAATTATTCTGTATTATGTTACTTCCCGATTTGTTAATATTCTCTACTCTCGCCCATCCCTCACATAGATGTATTCTATTTTACTAGGAAATGAGAAAGCAGGTAAATAGTGATGAAAAAATGGATTTACGCTGTCCCCAAACGGTTTCAAGTTTACATGTACTTTAAAACGAAAAAAAAACTTGAAATTGGATTCTTAGTGCTAAAAATGATGAAAAAAAAATTATAAAAATCAGATGACAACGCATCCGACGTATTATTCGGCGGGAAAACCAAAGGTAAACCTTATTTAAACTAAAATTAAATTTAAAGGCTCATAAGTACCTTATAATAAAAAATGTATATGTACATTCCATTTTTAGTAACATTTCTCTTTCCCTTTATATAGAATTTTTTTAAATTCCAAAAGTTAAATTTTCTATCGAGATATAGCTGTTTACACGAGCCTTTTTCCTACTCTTGATCTCTTAAATTTTTCTTTCTTTTGCGTTTTCAGTCATTCTCATAACTTTCAGAGCAAACCATTTAAGCTGTACAGCACCAGTCTCCCACACTTATTCAGAACGTCGATGGTCACAAACACAATCACGGGCGAGACGATAAAACCCATAGATCATCTTCCTTAAATTCTTAAATTTACTCATCTTTTCACTTTACGTTATTTTTCATAATTCGAACATGAAACTACTCATCGGAAGAAAATTATGAGTCCAATCTAGGTGGAGAGAAGGAGAGAGGAAGAGAGGCAATACAAACAACAACGGACACCCTACTGAGCATGATATCAATTTGTTGCAAAATGTTGCAATCTCCATTCAAATTTTATCAAGATTAAATTTCAACCAACATATCATGAAATTCGATCTTAAATCAATTCAAAAGTAAGAGAGTATCAAGTCATTAAAAGTTACTTTGCAAAATTAAAGAATGTATTGTAATTAATAGCCGATACGGAGTCGAGTTTTTCCTCAAAGGTATGAGCAAGTAATCTACTATTTACGTTTTGGACGTAGAGCTGAAAGGGTTATTTTAGACTAGAATACCATGAAGAATTCTTTGAAAAATTTTAAACTAAAAATCACCATTTCCCCGCTATTTAAGATCTTGTGTCATAAAATACTGTATGCAACTTTGGCACCCTGCATCAGAAAAGCATCTCTTTATATTCTTTTGTTCGATTAAGTTTTCAAACCTATTGAAAACAGTAAGTCGGTTCATTTCTGAAGAGGCCGACGAAGAGATCGGTGAAGTGTTGACTTGATAATAGAAGTGAGGTTTCTCACTACCATGTACCATATCTTTTTGATACATTTTCAAATTGGGCACCGCATTTACTGTTGTTATAATTTTACTCGTTTACTTGTATCTTTTTATATTTGAAGGAAATAACGTACTTAAGTCCTATGCTAGTAATAGAAACTAAGCACTCTTTTGACTCCGAATTTAAAGAGATACTTTTTTGCTTCGAGGCGACATTGTACTTTTTCTGCAAAACGAAGGATTATAACACAAGCCAGAGGCCACACCCCTTGCATGAAGTACGATGAAAACTTACATCTTATAGATAAAAAAAATTGACAACATTTTTTATAATAGTCGAAATTTCAGTAATTTACGATACAAATGGTACGGCGTAAATTATATTTATGATATAAACACTTTTTAGCACGGCGTAGTTTAGGGCCCAAGCGCAACGAGCTTTGTCGAAAAGTGTCCCAATGACACGAGCATTGTATGCAATTTTATAGCACTGTGCTAAGTTTACATTTAGGTATACCCCTTTTTCCGATGCATAAGTCACACTTTCTGGTAACGAGAAGTGAGGTTAGCGCACGAGTGTAGCAAAAGTGAGAAGCGAAGTTGCGATGCCAGAATGTGCGACTTATGCCACCGCGAAAAGCGTACCATAAATGTGAACATTATGCCTTGCAGTGCTATAAAAATAATATTAGTAAATTAACTTAATTTAAGTTTAAACTGTTTACGTCAAGTTTGGTATTAAATTTAATTTATACACGAGAATTTTCTTAAAAAAGTAAAATAAAAAAATTAATTTTTCTCCTAATTTTGAGTGAGTTCTGTTTATGATCAAATATAAAAAATCAATTTTAATTTCAAAACACCGTTTACGAGTTGGCGCAGATTGTGGTTTTAGTTGCAATGTAATTAAAAGTCAATCTAAATTGATTTATACTATAAAAACAATGCGTCATGATTTGCAAATTATAAACAAGAAACATTTGTTAGTATTGTGTATTAATAATTTCGCAAAGTTTAAGCTCAAATACAGAAGTAAGAGTACTATCATGGAGTGTATTGGTATAATATTCATTAACATACACGAAGGAGTGTACAACGTTTTGAAAATGAATTCATCAAAATAGAGTTCAAAGCTAGCTACAGAGAAAAAAGTTTTTTCACGTACACAGATCTATGACGACTTGTTGTATATGTATAAATGTAGCAGCAGTAAAGTTGAAATTCATTCGTGCTGAAAACTTGGTAAATCGGTCGCCTGCCAGACTATCGCTTCACTTATTTTCTCTGTCTATCTCTCTCTCCCTCTCTATTTCGCTTTCTCTCTCTCTCTCTCTCTCTCTCTCTCTCTCTCTCTCTCCAATGTGTATATAGATATACAAAGAAAAGCTCTGCACGTAAACGTAACGAATTCTTGTTGACTTTTGCAGCTGTTCTCCGCGCTTTCACCTGTTTTCCATTTGATCCCCCGGTGGGTTTCTGTCGCTAGCGCTGTTGCTCCCGCCGGTTCGGTAGAGCCCGTTTATGTATTTCTCTCATACTTCTACATTACAACCTTCCAAGTTACTGATTTTTCAACGATCAGTCACAAATTTTTTTTGGTTTTTATAAGTAAATGTGAAAATTACATCCCCTACTCGACCAGTTAATATTCATTTGATAAAATAAGCGCATTAAGTAGATTTGCATTCTGAGTTCATTATTATGACCTTATATATACCTGATGGAGTTGATATATTTTTTTTAATCAAGCATACCAGCATTAATTAAATTTTTCATTATTGAACAATAATTACAAGCATATTTTTATTGTACAATTATTATTGTTCTTTTTTTATAAAATAATATTTTATTTAAAACTTCGATTCATAAAAAATACATTAAATCTTTAACAAATAAAATTTAAATAAAAGATTTCAAATAAAAAGTTATTGCAAACACGAGTTTTATATGTGTATGAACCGATGAATTATAATTCATTCTATAGAAATTATAATGAAGGCATGAAAATAATAATTTGTCTTTAAAGAATAATTTATACATAAAAAAACTAATGCAACATTAATAAAATCCATTATTTGTAAATATATTTTAAAAATTTACCATTTATGTGCAAATTAACACGAATAAATTTGGGCGGATGAGTACTAATCTGACATTCGTATTGGCCTTCGTCGCTGCTATTGACACTCTTGATTCGCAGTCTCCAATTGTCTGGATACTGAAATTCTACTGTATACCTTGAATCACCAGTATAAGTTTGCTGACCAACAGTTAGTAAGTTCATTTTTTCGTCACTGTTTTGATGTCTCACCCAAGATACCTATGCGAGAAAAACATGATTAGTCTAAGGTGTTATATAAATAAGAACTTTCATCAAGCTTGATCAAAGATCAACTTTACCTCTTAAACAAATAAGGATAACGAACTTGTAAATAGATGAAAGTCACATCATTTGCATAATAATAATAATAACCGTTAGACCATTAAAAAAGTTGTCTTTTTTTTATAGTAAGTAATAAAATCAATACTTGAATAATAAAAGAATCGTCAAGTTAAACCCGTTTTTTCAATTAGCCAATTTCAATTTGATTCTATCTATTATACGGTACTAAGCGCGAGAAAAAGTTAACAATTTAGATAATTAAAAGGCAGACTTAAAGGTATTGGAGCGTGACAGATCAATAAAGTCTATAATAGATATATTTTTTTTTATTTCAAATGGTCTTTATAATACTTTTGTTTGAAAAATAGTATGATTATAGAAAAAGATTGACGTTCATCTTTTTAGTCCATTATATTATTCATGAATAATCATTTTTCAAATTAGTTTTTCTTAAATAGAAAATAGTGTAAAAATATTTGTTTGCTAATATCACAAACAACAATTCCATCAAATACAGAGACCATAATTCGTACTTTATTTGTTTAATATGACTTTCTGCAGGTCAACCAATAAAAGAAAAGAATGCAAGTTGCCTTTACTTTATGTTGGCTGTATTTTTATATACTCTGAAAAAGTCTCTACTCTCTTAACCCACAAGAGTTTTTTTATGAGTGTGCATATTTTACGAGACAAAATTCCATTTATATGCTTACTGTTTTATCTTGAAGCAGTGATATCCTGCAGTCGAGCGTGACATTGGCTCCGGCTTGAGCTGTTATATTTGTGCTCTTGCCTTCAAAATGAGGGCCCCAACGATGATCATGATAATGCTGATGCTTGCTGTGACTATGTGAGTCAAATATGTAATTCAGCATCGGCGAATCTGTACCGCTATTTTGACGTTTGATGGTCGTCATGGATGCTTTCTTCGTTATGGTTAGATTTTCAGACTTCATCGAGACTGTCGGTGCTGTAACCTTTTCTGTCGAGGCATTAATTGACAAATCTGTGAAAGCATTCAAATATAAATATTATTGCTATTTAAAATATTTTTTGTGAAGAATACATAGCATTTGGCTAATGGAATTTTAGCCTGTTTTTCCGTGAAAGCTTTTATTGCTTTTTTCGTCTACACCTCGTGTAAGTATTATCACTATACACTCTAATGGGATTTTGTTCGCAAGGTATCTAGTTCTGAGCAAAAATAAAGATTCGAGAGAAAAGTACGCGCGTAACTTCTCTTTTGACATAAGATGCGGTGTAAAAAGGGATAGCAGGAGAGAATATTCTGAGAATTCTGCCTTATGATGCTTTTTGACATTTTCCTATAGCAAAATAAAAACCTGTACAATACCACAAGAAAGTAAAGAAATGTCGGATGTTACATGTACTACATTTACCGTCGAAGACTTATCAAAGAAAATGTCTGTTATTTATGGACTATGTGTTACATTGAATATTTTGAATAATGTTAATTATTATTACATTATATAATATTATGTGTCAAAACTAAGTTGCACTCCATTTAGAGTTTGTCATTTTTTTCAAATTGAATATCACTCACTTTATTGTATATTTAAAACTGTACACTAAAATGTACGTAAGAAGAAAGTATATATTTATAGTTATATCAAGAATTTTTAGTTGTATTAATAGATTACATATTTATAATAGTTAATATTTATCATTTCATTGTAAATAATTGCTTTTTATATCTTTATAGTTCCGATTTGATACCTAGTGCAATGGTAAATTTATTAAATTTTTATGCATTTTTATAGTTTTGACATATGTTATTACTTGATAATACATTAGTGATTTTTTCAAATTTCTTAACTTTACTTTTTTGACATACGAGCACAACTAAAGTAACAAAAATGAAGCATAAAATATAACAATCAGATTTTCAGAGCAGGTGCCATAGACGTGTCTTGGGTATGCAAAATTTTTTCTTTTGTCTCATCAGTCATTCGTAGTCACGCACTTTTATTCCGTATGTTTTGCACTTTTTTCAGAAAAATATTTGCGACATAAAGTTTTAATATTTTTTCCGTATTTTCTCGTATTCTTAAATTAATTGATACGAATAAATTCTATGACCGTAAAACCTTTATCAAAGTTTTACATACGAATCAACTTTACAATATTGCATATTGGTCATTCAATTTTACATTTTTCAATTAATGATAGAAACAAATGAATACATGTTCCTATTGAACACCTACTTTTCTTTTAAAATAAAAGCTTAATTGGGAAGTTATAAAAATATGTGTAATAATTTATTGCAGTAAAACTATCAGACTACTGAAGTTTTATAAAATTTAGTATATCATAGTTTTCTCGTATAACTCACAAGGAGAGCTTTTCTGGTGCGGGTCATGGATTTGCTCCAGAATTTTTTTTGCGGTCTCTTGGTACCCAATACTGAAGCTCCCTGTGCTTAGTTTGATCCAATGGGCCTTAAGGCCCATTTTGTAGAGGACTTTCCACATTATAAAAAAATCTTTGTTATTTTCTATATCGAAATAGAAGTACTGAAACGAAAAAATGGGACGATCAAAAGTTTTAAAATTTTTCAAAGAATCTGCTTGAATTTTTTCAGAATTTTTGGGACCATCTACCTATCTCTTTACGAAATCCCAAAATCTACTAAAAAAGCGTCCAATTTGGGCCTCTTGAATTAAGTGATAGATGGTCCCAAAAATTCTGAAAAAATTCAAGCAGATTCTTTGAAAAATTTAAAAACTTTTGATCGTCCCATTTTTTTGTTCAAGTACTTCTATTTCGATATAGAAAATAACAAAGATTTTTTTATAATGTGGAAGATCCTCTACAAAATGGGCCCATTGGATCAAAAAGCACAGGGAGCTTCAGTATTGAAAAGCTCTCCTTGTCAGTATTTTACATGAGAGATTTCATAATTAATCCTAAATTATCAAAAGAATTTAATTAAGCATAGTGTCTGCAATACTTTCATTGTAAAAAATTGAGTTATTTTTACAAGTTAGTAGTAAAATTAGTATATTTTGCACCTAGGGAGTGAAAAACTGGAAAGTCTCAGAGCACGTAGAATTTATCAGCCGAGGCGAAGCCGAGGCTGGTAATCACGTGCTCTGAGACTTTCTTTTTTCGCTACATAGGTGCAAATACAATTTTTCCACATCCTATCCTATAAGAGTGGTGAGGTTTTTAGCGTGAGCAATTTTTAAAATTGTTTAGTAGCGTGCAAATACGAGTGTTGTAGTAAGTTCAGAAAGTGTAATATTAACCTATTGACGGCTTAAGACTAATTTTGATGTTTACAGTTTATAATATAATCTTCGTTTATATTATTTTTCTATTTTAAATATTGAAAAATGGCAAAATGGGATAAGAAAGAAGAAGAGCGCAGCGCGCTGAAAGTCGGGCTAGTACTGATTTAAAGCAGGTAAATTTCCATATCACGTTATAAACATGAACGATTAACGATAGGTAAAAAAGGTCGCCTTTATTGAAACGCTCGCTGAATTGTGACAATTTTCAATTTAAGTTGATTATTTCTATTGAGAATCGAGCATTTACACTCACCTGTTTGAGATTTTGATATCGAAAGTTGCAATAACAGTAAAAATATAAAGCAGCCACACGCCGGTTGACTCATGGCTACCTCACCCTTAGCCCAAAACAGTTCGTCCCTTTCCTATGATAGGAAAGCTCTAGCCCCACTCTCGAACCTGCACTATGGTTAAGGTCATCTGAAATTAAATAATTCTAGTATTATTTTGATGTTAATGCCTAACCTTCATGCATATAATTTTCGACAAAGTAGACAAATATTCAAAATTATAGATGAGTAAATATATTTTTTTAATTTAACAGAAGAAATAGTCACTTATGTGATAGCAGTTTGTTCAGTGTATATTAAAATGCATAAATAATCGATTTCATTTGTCCTTTAATTAATTATATATTTTGGAACTAATAAAAAAAATAAGTAAGATTGATAAGGGGATTCGTTAATTTAGCTTTATTCCTATATTTTCCAGTTTGATGGATAAAAGTTTTTTGGTAAATATAATAAAACCGAAATCACTTCGCGTTAAGATTTCACTTTAACAATGAACATAATCTGTATTAATTAACTGCATATACCAATTACTACTTTCAGTACTTCGTATCACCCACGATGGACGAAAATTCGTCCCTTGCGAAACCCGCAACAACGCACAATAACCTGACTATATAAAGATCCTCTGAAAGAACCCAGTTGTTCTGTCTTTCTACATATATGGCAGTTGAAAAAAAAAATTAGTTCATACATGTGTGGGTGAATAAGTGTATAGGTGAATTATACCGTGACAGAAGCTCAACTTTGTCCCTTACACATGAGTCGATCGAAAAAAATAGTTGTATCAACATCTTAAAATGTTGTACTACATCTAGAGCACGGATTACACTCTTTGCATCCAGGGATGTTCGAAATATTTATACGCCTGCAAGCGACATGTGCGTGGTCGAGTATGTGTTTGTAACAGAAAGCCTAAATTTATACATACAATAAACATATATGTTTATTGGTAGTATAGTATAGTATGATATAGTATAGGTAACATATATAATATTGTATATATTCATAGTTACGACAATGATCGAAATGACGTACTCGCACGAGTGCACACATTCAAATTTGTTCATGTTTCTAATGTAAAGACAACGCATGTTATGTACACGCACATCGTTAGTTGACTACGATAACAATATCAGGTTTTTTTAATGAAACGTGGTAGTATGCTCGGAAAATAATACTGACCAGTCTACTTTTTAATGAAGGTGATTTAAATTTTTTATCAATTAAATCATTTCTTAATTAAAAAATGTTGCCTTAATGTTTAAAACATAGAAATTTTTAAGCACATCTAGAAAAAACGACGAAAATTTATGAACTTGAATTTTTTTCAAATATATTTAAAAAAAATCGGTGTATATACAGCTTTTCCAAAACGTCTTTTCAAAAATTTCAGACCTACAAATGAAAAATAAACGAGGTATTTTGTAGTTGATACGTAACATTTTCATCCTTAGACTTGTAAAGTCAACTTTATATAAGTGCATTGAAAATTTCAGCGAGCATGTAAATTTTTTCTCTAGCTTGCGAGTTGGGAGCTTTTCATCGAGAAAGCGCCTCAGGTGTCATGTGTGCAACATCTGCTGACCTGCTTGAACAGCAAACATGGCGAATTCTCATTATAGCTTGAAACACAAACACACCCAAAGGCAGAGTTCACACAATACAATTGTTATGCGTGTTATATAATTATTTTTCACACTCGGTTCTAGTATAAAAAATCTAGACGTTTCTTTTCAATCTGGAGGTAGATTATAATAATCAAATTTAAAAAATAATACAGTTTTATTATTTCGTGCAAGTGAAGCAACGAATTAATGATAAAACCGTTAAGGGATTAAAGGGGGTCGAAATGTCTATTGATAACATTAGGTCGTGAAAGTTGAAAACAATTTTTTATTGAAGAAGACACATGGCGACCCTTACCAGTGCCCCATTTGAAAATATTCAGTCCGGTTAGATATTAAAAACAATTAATTACACTGATATAAGTCTAAAGATCTTCTACTTAAGCGTTTCACAGATCTAAGCTACCTATCGTAGAATTCTAAGTCATCAGATAAATCAAAATAGTTGGTTGAGGTTTCATTTTGTTCGATAGACATGCCATGTTGCCATGGTCGGAAATGAATAGTATTCTTTAGAAAAAATCTAATACATTATATTACATTATAAAATTGTTATAATTTAAAATACTACAAACGATTATTCTCCATTTTAAAGTACAAATTTCTTTCTTTTTCGTTTAATTGTACTATTGTCTTATACGCTATTCATTCGGAATCACTTTACAAATGTATGCATTTCACTTATAGCAGTTTGTACGATATTACAAAAACAGCTTGAGCAAATGCAGCTTACACATTTTGAGCCTGCGCCATGCTCGTGTAAGTATAATATAGAATGATACGTCACATTGGTCGAAAGTCAAAAAAATGTGGTATATAAACGAAAGTAGCACTTTTCTGGCTCTTCGCGTAAATTAAATCCTGTGGTCTTTGCAGCTTTTCTCGCTTTTATTGCGCTTACATGCGCGAAGGTGCCCGTGGTAATATCATCTCTAGCCAAAAATTCCTAAAGTACTTTCACAGTATCTTCTGCCTTTTTTTCTTTCTCTCTCTCTCTCTCTCTCTCGAGTTTTTATCTTTATCTTGCAGGGCTCTTTTTTTCGGGGTAACGCGCGGCGTGCAATCCTCGTCACCGTGATGTTTTCGTTGCGACAAAAAAAAAGAGAAAAGCAAAAAAATGAACCAGAGAAAACGAGACGATGTTGGGTGCAGCGCGGCCTAGGTTTGCATTGCTGACCAAAGCTCCCCCTTATAGCGAGTGATTAATGGCATGCTGTGTGTGTTACATGCTGGAAGCTCGAGAAGAGATACGTACTGTAAACGTACTCTTGCAGCTGGCTATATAAATATTCAGGCTAGTGGCGAGGAAAGCAAGGCATGTATATGTGGCGCGCGTGCGTACGTATACGTATACGTATAGAGATGGCTGCATACAACGCCACACTGTGCGTACACGAACTCGCGCAAGAGCCTTGAGAGCGTAAGGGTATATATACCTCGAACTTGCGAAAGCGAGTAAATTTGTTTGGGGTCGTATACTGTATGATGTAAGCGTATAATAGTACCTCACCGCCACCACATCAGGTTTATTTTTTCATCCCACAAAAGCGCTTATTCCGTATAATTGAGCGATTTTCCTATACTGATTCTTATCGTTTTTATTCGAAATCTCGACTGTTCGCGCGACGCTGAGCAAACGCATTGCCAAACTATCGCTGTGCACATTAATGTGACTTCTGTTATACTGGCTTCTCCGTTTTTACTACATCAATTGAGCGAGTACATAGCGCAGCGGCGCAGCTATAAATTATCGCGATGAAACAGTATTGGCTTTTAATCTCTCTCTCTCTCTCTCTCTCTCTCTCCCTCGGCAGTGCGCGTGGAACCTCCCTAGCGAGTTCGATTATGTGTGTACATGTCGTGGTACATCGAGCAAAACGAGTCAATGAGCACGCATCCACTTGCTCTCTCTGCGTATATCAGTCATCGTTCGAGCGTGCCTATGCAGTGTACTCCTTATATTTTGTAATTTATACGCATTAGCCGTTAACATGAATTGTATAATTGAAAAAATAAAACTTATACGCACTTTAACGATAGTTAAATTCATCGATGGGGTCACGAGTTAAATACGTTTCGATTCACTGACTTTTAATAGCTGCAATCAGAGTGCAGCAAAGAAACGCGAGCGCCGTGTGTGTGCTGTATTTTTTTTCAAATGACGACCCCCGAGGCTTTGTGTGCTCATGGGACGGAAGCACGGAACTTTTATATATAGGGCAATAAATTTTACAGTCTGTTTCTCATCTCTATTAACGAAAAAAGAACTTGCTTTAATTTTTCACTGTCTTTCGTCTGGTCGTTATTTTTCATTGAGAAAGCATCGAGGATATAGGGTTACACCCATAGTAATAGCTAATTAGAAGTTGGTTTATTGAACTTTTGCGGTCGACAGTCGATCATTAATCGAAGTTTGTGTTTGGCTTCTTGACAGAGATTATCTAAGAGTTATATAGGATTCCTTCATGCACTGCAGTGAAACTTTTGAAAGAAAACTTAGCTCTTAACATGCCTGGACAAACTCGAGTTTCACTCTTGTCGATAATTCGGAACCTTTCTCTTCTCACTTTTTTTGTCGTCGTCGTGCACTCTGTCAGCCAACAAATTTATAAAATTTTCTCCTCGCTAACAATTTTATTAGCATTGAAATTCATTGAGAAATCGCCTTCATAACCAATCATCTCAATTAAGTTCGTGCCATTTGTTTGACAATCACGAATCTTTCTCTGATTTCATATCTTATCATTCATTCCTTCTGCGAATTGGCGAAGTTTTTAAATCCTTGTTCCTGCTAATTTTTTCGCAAATTCTCTGGAGACTTTGATTGACACGGGAGCGCTCATTCCTGGTGTAATCTAATTAAAGAAGTCTGACTTTGCCGTTGAACGAATCATCAAATTTTTTTGCTTCATTTATTCATTCACTGGGAGCGATTGGATCTTGTGATTTTACTTTCATTACGTAGTCTGGTCAAAAATCAGATAGGCGTGTATTGTAGATATTTAAATTATATCGAAATGAAGAAATATGCGTATATGACAAAGTATCGTGAAATTTTAACATGTAATTCAGCGCAAACACGATGCGAACAGGACATATTGAGAATTGTGCTAATTTTTCAGTCAAGATAGGGTTTGTATCCAATGGTATATTAATTTTCAGTGTTTGTGATGAAAAAATTACACACAATATTAACATGACCTGTTCGTATTGTGGTAGCGATAAATCAAGAATGAAAGTGGTATTCGTAGAATTTCAACACCAACAATGTTATCTTTAAAGTAACTCAAAATCATAAGGTTGTTCATGTTATCGTGAAATTGTCATTGCCGTCACTGGCAATTCAATGTTATTTAAGACTACATTATACACTAGTCATGAATCATTTAAAATGTCTGTATATTTTCAAATTATTTTATAATAACATACTGAAAATCTATACCAGTTTATATATATCAAGGAAAATGATTGTCATTTTTTAACGTATCCTTTCAAACATTCACATCAAAAGCTTGAGAAATTTAAATATTAAATATTACAAAAGCTACAATGCAATTTTATCATAATCACGTACTCTACGATTAATTATTCAGTCCCTGAAAACATTTAATTCTGATAACAAAACTCTTGCAGAGCCAGCGTACATCGTCATGCGCCATGCGAAAATGAAAAAAATAAATTCTCACATGCCAGTTTGAAGCTGTGCAACGCGTATAAATGAATGTAAGCAAACGGCTCATTACGCATGGCTTAAAATGCGTACACATGCGTACGGTATTTAGCAAAAAACTATTTTTCATGCGCTCAATGCTCCTGCATTTAATCAAGGCCGCAGTCAAAGTAGCTTTCTGGTGAAAAAACTTTCGGGTTTTCTTTTTCAGAAAATTTTTTCGATTATTGAAAATAAAAACTCATATAAATCACACTGAATAAATAAAACTACTTTTAAATTTGGCAGAAAATTATTTATAACATTAGAATAATAAATTATTTGTATATCATTATATTTAAGGCACATTGTAATACATTATTCATATTTTTAGGGTAAACCTTTCTTTGTCTATATTCAATGAAGCAGAATTATACCGATAGTTCATAATGTTTTACTGGTGTTCAAGTTACTTACAATATATACTGATAATATACTGCATAAAATATATATATTCTCTCAAATACGATGAGTATCTCTCCCATTCATTAAAGGCAAGTTTTTTGAGAGCTTTTATTAATAACAATGTTTTAATCTGGAACGTAAAGTATCGCGCATACACGATAAAAAGGGAGCAAGGCTCATATGTAATAAAGCAAACAGAATCGATAGCACCAAAAAGTGACGCTTCATTCGAAATAAAAAACGTTTCACTCGTGACTTTTCTCCGTTTTCTATATTCGTTCACCTCGAAGGCGTTCGACCATATATTTTAAAGTAATTTCTCAATGAAAATCACGTTATTTTCTATGTGGACAATACTTTCACGGTGTCAGTAATTTGAAACGTGGAATATCTCAAATAAAAATGAAAGAAACTGCTCAACTAATGATCAAACAACAAGCGAAGTATCTATTTTTTTTCTACTTTGTTTCCAATTCGATCAGCAGTTACGACTGGTAGTGATGGTCCTAATAACAGAATTCACGGTAAAATAGACAGTGTTGAGCACTTAACGACAGAACTTTCTGCAGGATAATAAACTCTAAGAAAAATGAAAATAAAAAAACCTTATGATTACTAGTGAGCAAGTTTTACTGGAGAATAAAACAACACTTGTAGATAGATAAAGTTTCTTGTTCTAAAATGAACTACGCATCAACGACAACTTGAAACGTTTACCTTATATCATTTTACAATTCAAATTCTTGACCTGTTCAATAGCTGGTCGATTAAAATTTGTGGATCTTCTTTAATTCAACAATGAAGTTCGATTTTTATCTTTTATTTTTTTTTCGAAATTTATCCCGTGTATATGCTAGAATGAATTTCGAGAAGGTCAATAAAAATTAATCACAATGAAAATGAAGCATTGTCGTCGAGGTAATCAAATAAAATCGATGCGCGAGCATACTAAAAATTTGTTTATTCTTTTATAGATGTACAAGCATAGTGATGAAATTTCATGCAGTACAAAAGCAGGTGTATACTTTGATGATATGAAAATCGTACCTACATAAGCACGACTTGCAAACGATAGTTGTCTATAATACAACACACACCTAATTCAACTAATGAATTGTAATTTATCTACTAAATCATTAAACGAATGCAATCATTAACTCCTTCCTTAAAACTTTACAAAACAACATTGAAACTCATTTCATTCGGATAATTACCTTCTTATTTTTTAGATCGAATAAAACAACTTTTTTCAGTTCCTTTACTTTTCATTACCCTTCTTCTGGAGCATATTTTACTAACTCGAAATTGGGTGTTAAAAAATCAGTCATTCTGCGCGACAATGAAAAGTTCAAGTTTTGAAAAACCAATTAAGCCGCGCAACAAACTACATCGATTAAGAATTTGTCAGTCGAAAATAAGGGGCGCGCGCGGGCGATGCGCGAGAATCAAGCGAGAAATTCAATGATTTTCATCGAATTAAATGCGCGCTACTCGTCGAGAGCAGCATTTAACTCTGGTGCGGTAACTATAATGAATGTGCCACTACTGTGTACGCGCTTGCTCACTGCTTTATCGTCTTGATTCAATCTACCCCATATACGTATACTGAATATTGCGTTTACAAAGCTCGGCTTGCAACGTTGCAAGAGTACCTCACCGACTCGCTAAGAAAACGTGCACAGGCAGCCAGAGAGATGCTGATAAATTCTGATCAGTTAGTATAATGTTGCTTTTAGTTCATAGACAGTCAGGCAGGCTTATGTATACACATTACACATACATTAAGCGAGCGAGCTGTAAAAGCTTATACGCGCAGTGCTCGAGGCCCGCGCGTGCGGTGCATCAGTTGCGGTATAATAATGAAGGCCGAAAAATCATGTTTTGTTGCCGTTGAGATTCATTTTATCAACTCCAGCAGATTATTACAATGTGCATTTCAAACCATTTGAATTTTGTACAATTTGTGCACGTCTTAGAAGGGATATTTGGCTGTTTGTTTTAAGTAACAATGCCCAAAACAATCGAGCGCGTATATTTATTACTTTATATTCTCGGTTTCAAGTGTAGAATAAAGTTTCAAGAGTAAGGGCATGAGAGTCAAAAGTGCCTAGTAAATTAAAGCTCATCTTCTAGAAGTGTAGTGAAATCTGGAGGAAGTCTTTTGAGGAATGAAGACTTGTACATAAAGCGAGCGAGCGAGAGAGAGAGAGAGAGAGAAAGAGACGTTGGATTTGGTTAGCTACTTTTGCGTGACTTGAATTCCATACACTCACTTCTGTTCCTTGCAGTTGCAAAACCACTTTTCTCTTTTGGAGGATTTTTTCTTTAGTATTAACAGTCTTTTTCTTCAACAAAAAAGGAAAAAATCAAAGTACTCAATAAAACGCGTACATCAAGACATGACTACGGCATGATATTAGTTTAAATATTTTTCACCATACGATTTTGCGTCATTATTAAATCATAAAACTATTATGGTAACACATCCTTTTTATACTTATTTTCATATGTATGATTGAGTATTTAACTACATTTATAGAGTCCTTGAAGTTAAAAAAAGTTTGTACAATTCTTTTGCATTTGAAATTATGTTATTTAATAAAATTGAAGTCATTTCAGCCAAGATTTGCTGAAAAGCATAAAAATAAGCATTGCATAAATATGAAGCTTCGGTATAAAGTGCACGTAGTTATAGTAACAAACTTAACTGAAATTGTAGTTTCATATAAGTTTTCTACTTGCACTGTATCTTTCTATGATGTTGCATTTGCCATTAAAATGACGATGAATAAAGTCCAACTATAAATGTCCAAATTAATTGACCAAAACGCGACCAACTTGTGTAATGTGCGCTGCCATGATTGCATACATATAACCTTAAATGAGTCTATATGGTCAAACAGGACAACTCAAGACTACAGGAAATAAAATCCAAATAAAACTACTTTTTTTAGATCTACTCTAGAAAGAGAAGAACAGCGGCGAAGAAAAAATCTAGAGCACAGTAAGAGTTTAGTCGAAAAATAATGGTCTGACTTGGTGTATGCGAAAAAGAGAAGGGAGAGGGTGAAGAAAGGCAACTTTCTGCTGTACTGCAAACGCGAGAAAAGCAAGTGAAAAATAAGCTTCGGTCTTTTGCGCTAGAGATAAAAAAAATTTGCATACGTGAACCTGTTCTAATCTCGCTGTGGCACATTAAAAATTATTTTTTTATTTGTATTGAATTTTTCACTTTTACGATCTCAACATTTAAAAAGTAAACAAATTATAGGCAACTTTCAAATGTAACATCTCATAAAAAATGTTACAAAACATACGAAGTAATAATCTTCTTATATCCTTTTGTTCTATGTAGGGAAATGCAAACTCTTCGAGATCTTTTTCTTTTTCATTTGCGCAAACCTCCTCAAAATTTTAATAAATTTTCAAGTACACAGAAGGTATTATCGTTTACGATGCCCAAGACTCGGAGCGAGGGTGGTTATAATCACTTACAAACTTGTTTATGTTTTTTCAACCTTAGCGGTAGGGCAAAGAGAGTATATTCAAATATAATGTTAATTACAATAAACTTTTCCCTTGTAAACCTCATGTATTAAGCTACAAAATAAACTATTGCATTGACGCGACAAAAATTCAGGAGAACTTTTTTGCTAGTGTAAAGAAGCTCTCTGAATTTTATTATTGAAAGTCCTGATTAAACGGGTTAGATTTTGAGTTTAATGTTACATTCCAAAAACAGATATAGCACAAAATTCTTGAAGTTGCAAATTGTGTAAAAACAAAGGATTAACTAAAATTGCGAGATTCAAGCTTTTAGAAAACGATAAAATTCGATAGTATCTATCATGCATTTTTTAAATATACTTTTTATATATAAAAAACAATACATTCATCGTATCATCTTAAAGAATAATTGGGATACTCGATTTTCATTTCTATGTACAAGGATATTTATTTTTCTACTCTATACCGTACGGTAATGTAACACTTTTTCGTCTAAACATCTTATAGACATTTCAGATAAATAAAGAAATATGTATAATTACGATACTAGTTGAATTCTATCATTTACACACACAAATTTCCATACTTAATATTTTCTCAGTATCATACATCCCTTGAAAAATTGATAGTTTCAATCAGCATATATGAAGGAAACAAATTCATAACCTCTTGGTTCGTTAATATAATTTGCATGAATTTGCTGAATTCGCTCCTAAAGAAGTAATCAAGCCTCATTCGCCTCGAGAATGTAATAACAACAACGGCATTGCTTTTAATATCATCATGAATATGAATTTTCCGTCTTTGTGTATGTATATGTATAGATATATCGTAGATACAGCGGTGTGTGTGTGTGTGTGTGTGTGTCTGAATATTTTGTTTGCACGTTAAAAGAAGCCAGAGAGAGAAAAGCCAGTTGTGCAAAACATCTCTTTCTCTCGAGGATATACAGGCTATAGAGTAGTTTGCGTGTGCAATAAAAGCGCGTTATTCCGATTACACATTTTGCGTGCGAAGCTTTTATTGCATGCCCTGCAGGTCACGCGGACATGTGCGGTGCAAAAAAAAAAGAAAGAAAAAAGACGGGCAAATTTTCAAGTATACCTTCATAGCTCTTCTCCCCCTCTCCACTGCACGCACGCACTGGCCAAAGGATGAGGGCGCAAGTCGTTCCTCTTTAATTTTCCTCGCACGAACGCCGAAGCCGTCGTTGTAATTTGGCGCAAAATGCCCTCGAGAAAATTAAACGGTGTATGGCCAGGTGTGTAAGCGGCATTGTGTTGGGCGCGAGACAAAAATAAAAAATAAAACGCCGATAAGGAAAAGCAGTGCGAGGACTACACAAAGAAAGAAGCTCACTGACTTGGGCGAGGCCAGCAGCTAGCTTTAATCATAATAATTTTAATTTGAGCTACAAAAGGCGCCAGTAAGGAAGAGCTAAATGATAAATGTTGACTGTGTAAACTGGGTCATTGTGCGCGTGCACGCGTGCCAGCAAAGCAATGGTCTTATTTACATCAACGCGGAACACTTTGCACGTCCTGAGCAATGAATTTTTATATTTTTTCACTAGGCGCGAACATGCTTAGATGAAAGTAAATCTTCCGGTTTGGCACAATTAATGCTCTCGAACATTATAATTTAAAGCCGAGGTAGCAATTCTTCTATGCCTTCAAAGAATGTAATTAAAATTTTTCACCTAGGATTATGAAAAAAGAAAAAAAAATTGTTTAGTAATTTAATTTTTTGCCTAGAAGATTTGCGGCTCAACATGACCGTTTGAAAAATATGATGAAATTTTACAGTCAAATGTCCCAAGGGCATTCGCAAATGACTCGAATTTTCAATTCTGTTGCGAATGAGAATTTCACTGGCATATTTCGAATCAAGCGCGTCGAGCACACAGACGGAAACTCGTCTGATATAACATTATATTCACTCGCCTTCCAGCTTTTTTGTCTCGTTTCTTTGGAATCAAATATAAGAAGAATACGCGTTGAAAGAAAAGGAAAGGTTAGCACACGACGCGGAAACGGAAAGATCTTATACTCTTTTCTTGAGCTATGTGTGGGTGTGTGGGTGTATGCTCGTGGCGGAAAAGTCAGAGGTTGTCTTCGCATACCAAAGAAAGAGTAGTGGGTACAACTACATACAACGCTAGATGACTTCAGGGCTCCATCTTCTGCTCTCTGGTTTAAGCATGAAGTCCCACTGGCTGTCTTTTGAGGTTTTTAAAAAAACTGAGATGGCAATGAAGAAAGGCGGCAGCCATTGATTTGACCTAGACTATAACAAATGGTATCAAAAAGAATAACTTAAATAATATTTCATGGAGCTGCGCATAATTTCACAAAACGACATACAGCGTCGAGTAGTTAAATGTACTGTAAAAATTGTGATTTAGTGTGTAAAATCATTCGCACATAAATACAATATATCAAGGGACATAAGAATGTAACGCGACAGCAGAAGCCTAGATTTTTTAACAGATAGACAAACTGAAGAGAGCTAAAAAAGAATCTCGTATTTATAGAGAAAGATGTGTTTGTTAAACCAATGAGTGCCTAAAAAGAACTAAACGTGAGACAAATACAAAGAAAAGTTTTAACCCGATATCAAAGTTTACCGAGGTGACTTAGATCAATTCGATTAGCTTGTTAAAAGCATTTTCTGAGAGAGTGTAGCATCAGGAGCAAAATTTTTTGAAGTTATTAAATATTTCAAAGTCTTATAAAAAAATTGTTCATTTACGAACATTCCGTCATTACCTTCATTGAGAGAAATTATAGTGAAATTTAAAAGTAACAAAAATTACAATGTAATGAAGTAATTTTTGTAAAAAGTGAGATTATAGAAAGTTTTGTAACGCACGATTATAATTTTCGTAATAAAAATATTTAGGAGCTGTGTAAAAAATTCGTATAAAGTAATTCCAAATAATATCTTGACACTTGCAAGTTTTTCTAAAAATCCTTGTTTGCCAACAATTCATAATTTATTCATTGATGAATTTTCGTTGACTATATAACTTTTTTGCAATGCCTATAGCAATCATTGTCATTTGGTTAGTAATGTTTTTTAAAATTTTAGAACAAAAAGTTTTATAATTAGAGATGATACATCAATTGCAACAGAATATAGTATTTTATTACTTATTATTCCAATTTTTTTCTCAATGTAATTGAATGTATAGCAAAAATTGAGTCCATGAAGTTAAATCAAAAGTAAGTAAGTAAGTAAGTAAGTAAGTGAGTGAGTAAGTAAAACGTTATTGCGAAACTGTCATTACCTTTTCCATTGTCATAGAAGTCTGCTCAAAGGTATAATATGGATGAATACTAAATAGGAACTGATGCCGAAACTAAAAATGCTATATAAACCTAGAAATATGTGCTAAACAAAAACGTGCCCGCTTATATATACCTTTTATTCTTCAAAAAAGATATCATATAGCAGAAGATAAGATGGTAACACTTGTAATGTACGATATCAAGTAAAGCTTGCCCACATCCAACTTACATTCTCCTATAAACGCATAAATGTACATAGTAGGGCATGATCGATTTTCGATAATCTTGCTGTTGTCACAGATGATCTTGTTTTTTCTTCGATTTAGTTCGGCGTCGATCTAATGCATTATGAAATACGCTTGAAATTGCAAATAAGCCCCCCTCAACAGCGTTGCGTCGGTGAAATTGCGCTTGATAAAAATGCGGGAGTCTCAATGGACTTGATGCAATTCTCAAAAATTGGTAAAGTACGTGCAATGAATGTCATCCTATTTATTATTTTTATTTCTATGAGGATAATCACCCAAGCCGGATTTATCTCTGTGATAGTAGGATATATGTTCACGAAAGAAGTCCTTGAAATTCAGAGCAAGTTTGTTTAAGCAAAGGTGCGCGTTTGTAGCTACGCGGGAGGCGATATCCCCTCGAGGAAATTTGCGCGCCAACTTCGTCGAGAGTCTCTCTCTCTCTCTCTCTCTCTCTCTCTCGCGCGCGCGCGCGAGTGCACAGCACAAGGGCATACATGAATAATATCACGTGTACACGCGTGTAGCGATAATAATTAATCGATCGCAGTGTATATGTGCAGACGTAAGTAGTTGATCTCAAAGGTAAACAAAACTGCAGCCAAGCGAAACTAGACAAGATTGTCAATGACTGATGCATTAAATGTACTCCTACTCGTTTACACACACACACACACATACCCACGCATCGCATCTCGGTGGTGGTGTCGTGTATTATGTAGCGCGCGATATATATCCGAGTCGCAAGCTAAGCTAACTCAACTGAGTTATTGGTTCAGCCTGTATAAAGATTATATGAACGAGGTGCGCAGCGCCGATTTAATACGCCGATAAGGTCTCTCGAGATGAAGAGCACTATTATTTATTGGTAAACGCGAGAAGTATATTGCGACCACTGATATTGTTTGTCTTTCCATGTTATCCGAACGAGTTTTAAATTTTGAGTTTCACGCTGAGATTTTCGTATTTACTCGTAGCGATGGATAAAATTCCCGAGTGATAATGATTATTCCAACTACTGGGTCTCGCCTCGAGTGGCATAACTGAAGCTACGCTTGAGATGATTCATAACAATACTTCATTGTTCCGAATAACTTATCCAGGGCTAATTTTGAGAGGTTTCAAGTGGACTACAAGCCATTGGCAGTAAAGAAGAACATCAATACTTCGCGTATCTCGAGATAAAGTAACGTACTTGCCATGACTAAACTAATTTTCATGAAGCATGGATAGAGCCGAATTCGAAGGATTCTCGTGCTATCGCACAAATACCTCAGTAAACATAGTATGCTTTATGTACCCTTACAAGCGCATATACTTTCAAGTAGACACGCAGTCAGAAAATATCTATTATACTTTTTAAACTATCGATTTGTATTCATACAGAAATGATTGTAAGCATTACTATGACTTGTGAGCTTTCCACGTAAACTTTATTAATTCTTTTTTTTTTGCTTTGTTATAACTGTGCACTTATTATTGTTTTATTATTGTTGCATTATTGTTGTTTAAACTGAATTCGTTGGAGGCCATGAATCTAAATCATAATTTTAATTATCATTATTGATGATTATGCGCTGAAGCATACCTATACACAGAAATAATGCTTAAAAAAAAATTTTTTACTTTGCATTGAACTAAAACTGCTTTACCTAAAGAGAGCTAAGATTCGAGAGAGCACGTTGCCAACAGAAAACTAATATCAAAGGTAAGTATCTGATATTAAGACTTGGTCATGGGTATTGTGCTGAACCTAAGTCCTATCCCGATTAGGGTCCTGTAGAGGCGATATATTTTTAAAAATCGAATATAAAGTTTGAATTATTAAACATGTGTAGGATAGTTTTTAAATTGTTAATTTATCCGAAGAAAAATTGTATTGGTTAACAATGTAACAATCTACAAACATTTATTTTTAAAAATGTTAGTTAAAATATTAAATTAAGAAAAAAATTAAAAATATACATTTTGCTCAAAATTATTATAAATAAAATTTTAATTTTCTTAAGTATTTATTTTTTAAAAAATACACTTTTAATGTGCCTTTATTAAGTCTATGAAAAATTTATTAAAATGTTTTCTTTCTGAGGTTGGCCCTGGTTGTATGCGAGGGGTATAAGTTTAAAGAATTTTAATGTCAGTGGTAAGAGCAGAAAATTGTTCAAATGTATCTAGCGAATGTGGTATATAAATTGAGTCAGACAGGCTGATTTTTCGTAAGAAAAGATTTACGTATGTATATACATCTTCTCTTGGTTCGGGTATCCGTCTTTGTGTGCGATATATATACCCTGCTTGCTTTTCTTGCCAAGCCAACGCTTATCCTATATATGCAAGACGAACAACACTTGTCTCTTTCAAATGCCGTCGACGTCGTGTATACACATACTTTTCATGCATTATATATATGTATATCCTGTCTCTCGACGTGTTACGCCTATATACATTAGGGGTGAAATTTTCGCAGAGTCGTGGTTGTGTTTATTTACAATCGAATTTCTCGAAAACCATTCAAGAATCACTTGTCATAGACAATTTTCTTGAAGTGCGTCCTTTGCATCTTGGTATTTTAGATACTCAAACATTTCTGTTTTTATTTCCAATCCATTCAAATTTTACGAAAAATCTGGCAATGTTTTTTCTTATTATAGTAAAAAAAACGTGCCACTCATCTTTATAAAAAGTTAAGATTTTCTCAAAGTTTACTAAGTATGAAAAAAGTGACCAAAACATTTTAAATCCATCCAGGTAAGTTCACTTTTCGTCTGTATACTTGAAGTGCGACTCTTCAAGCTGAAAACTCGTATTTTCAATGAGTACGGAGGGTATCACACGTCAAATTACGACAGAAGCTACTTTTAAACGTACGAGTTAAATGGTAAAAAATGCAAATGTGAACATTTAGATTTGTCCGTAACTGCATTTTTTAACAAACAATACTACTAATGAAAATCTTCAGACAAGAAATTTTCTCTTCACTGATGATTAAACTGAAAAACAAAGATGGCCGATACTTTTTGATTAGATGTTTTCATCAAGCCGTAACATGAATGTCAAAATGTATGATAATGAAACTAAAAAATCGTCACAAAATATTTCATGTGACTTACACAGAAAAAAGAGCTGTAGAGCGTATCTCGTAGCCATTGATGGTACTTTAATATCACCGGTGCTTGGTATAGTGTCAAGCGCACCTTTTATGGTACTTCTGTAAGAAAAGAGAATTTTCATGCCCCATTAAATAACATTATATGATAATACGCTGTTCGCAAGGAATGCTAAAGAAGATTTTTTTAAGCTTGCATGTGTACATGCGTCAAGGATGAAAATAGTTTTCACTATCGTTGTTCGACGTTTCAGAGAAAAATATATGAGCTGAAGTAAGAGCTTTTTCCCGAGCTTGTATGCCGTAAAACGTCGAGACGTTGAAAATTTCCGCAAGTCAAGTGCAACGGGTTAAGATCAAATCGGTGAAGAGTGTAGATTATTTAGTAACACTGAACGCTCATGACGTTAATGTGTGGAAGGTGAGTTAGATGAATTTTTCAATTGCTCGCATTTTTGCTTACGTACTGAACTGAATACTTATATTTAATATTTACTTTCAAATTCTATAGATAAGAAAAATGATATCAAAAAAGTTTCCATGTGTCGGTAGACTTGATTCGAAAGCTAAATGTATGAATGATGTAATTTTTGAAATTATTGAAATGAACCTAAATTTTTCTAAGCACAAAATAGGTTCGTCAAACTCAGTTGTACAGTGGCTAGAGTCGTTTCGAAGTTATAATGAACTTCTGTATCAAAATTAAACTAATTTAACTGTATTTTACGACTACATTCACAAGCTTCAACCACTCGAAGGGCTTTGTTTGCTTATTATTATAATTATAAACCAATATGACGACGTAACTTTGAAAATTTATGACTTTTATATATGCAAAAAGAATATGTATATCCATTCGTACACGTGCGTATGGAAAAAATGTAAGCTTTAATTTCGATAAAAGCTTTGGCTGCCTCGTTCTGCAAACCCGGAAGAGAAGAGAAGAGAAAAAGAGAAAACTATTATATACAGCAATGCATACCAATACATCGAATCTCAACGTGGCAGGTGAAGTTTTGAAAAAAAATTTGCCCACGTGCATACTCACGTACCACCAGATTGTATATAATAATAACCGAGCTTTGAAAAAATATTCAAATGTAAAAATGACACAAAAGAATATTAAAAAAATATTTTAAGTGAGCTGGATAATTCGATAGATCTGAAGGGCGAAAAAACTACGTACAGAGGAGAAAAGTGCGAAATTCATGAGCACTTGTGCGCCAATCTTCGTGAGTTTGAGCATATTAAAAAAAGTTATGAGTGAGTGAGCATAGAAGCTGTACCTATATATATACTGTGAACCTTTTTCATCGTGTGACGCTGGGTTATTATCATCTTTTTTAGTTTTTTGGACACACTAAAACTGCATTGGGGTCAGAAATTTTAAGAATTTTTTTGTATTCACGCGCATATAGCTACCGCCGTGATGACGCCGCAGTAAGGATTTTCTTGTTTTGACATTATATAGCAGATATTGTGCGAGCGCGCCTAAGCGAGTATGAGAAAATAAGCGAAAATCGAGGTTACACTTTTTTATTGATGCTGTTATGCAAATTCTACGAGCGGGCCAAAAAATAAACGAATTTTTCATAGCACTCCGTGTGAAGTATAGTATTAATACTCAAAAGAGTAATTTAATTGTTAAAATAAATATATACATGAATGAAGAAGTGAAACAAATATATATTTAAATGCGACATTGAAGATTACAATCGGAACTATTACTATGAAAAGTGTTTTCCCAAATGAATATTTCTGTCGTATAGAACAGGCCTTTATTTCGTGAGAGCTTTATACATCATACTATGCGCGGAAAAGTATAAAAAAAATTTTCACGACGCTGCAAGTGTAAAAATTTTTCAAAAAATATGGTGAAATAAAATTTATCATCAATGAAAAAATGTTAACTCGTTTTTTAATATCTTCCCCTAATAATTTCTTCTAGAATATTTTACATATCTGATTGATTTTGATGTATATATATACCCAAACGCGAGTAGATTGCAAGAAATCAAGGAATTTAGTATCAAGATAATGTTTTCATAAATTAATAAACTAAAACTACTTTTTTCTTTCTAAATGTTTAAAAGTTGACTATTTAATGAATAGCTACAATTTCAAGAACACAGTTCATCACGTCCTAGGGTTTGAAAGTCTTACTCCCTTTTACCAATAAAGTCGAAAAGCTAGTAAGAAAATTAAGGTCAACGATATCTCTACTCATCGAAGCGTTGAGCTTGCGATAATCTCTTGTATAGAAGTAAAAGACAGGAAAGGTATACGCAATGCAGCAGAGTCTGAAAAGTTAACCATGAGAAACTGTTTTTGTCTTTGATCTTTTTCTCTAACTCTCTTTCGTTGCAAGATAAAATGACATTTTCAACATCTGCAATAATCTAGATGATTCCAATTTTTATTGGAATATTATATCAATTAAATTGCGGCAATCATCCTAGATGAGTTTGCCTCTTGGTATAAGCTAAGTACCCCCGCTTATTGAGCTAATATTTCAGAAAATGCGAAGACAAACTTTCGCTGATACCCTAATTCCCTTAATTGAAAGTATACATGCAGCCAGATTTTTCTACGGCTTTTCCACTTTTCATTTCTTGTGCGACCAATTCAGCGTTATAGCAGTGGCAGCGGCCGCGGGGGCAAAGACAATTAATTTTCCATCCTCGGTCTTGATTATGCTTTTAATTAATATTCGCGCGCAGCAAGCAGCATAACGCCTGTTGAGAAAGTTTGAGAAGTTAATTCCCGTCAACTTGACAATACATTCGCATTAGAGCTCGTGGTAGGCTCAAACAGTATGGTATATGTATGCGCAGCGAGCGCGGCGGGCGGGCAGGCGCGCGCGAGAGGCCTCAGCGGTGTTAAAACTGACTTAGTTATGCCGGCAGCAGCTTTCTTTGCGCTTGCTCAGCGCGTACAGATATTTTTTCATTTTTATCGTGCAGCACGCGCTGCTCTTGATTAAACTTTATTACTCTACATCGCAAATTACTCGCTATATCCTCGATATTCTTCCGATAACTTGCTACTCGGGCTGCTAGCTGCTGCCCCAGCTGCTTTTATATACATATTTATATACAGTAATCGTTCATTATATCCTCTGTATGCGCTTGCTGCTATTGCTGTATATATGTGGCTTTATAGGGAAAATGTATTACGTACGCAGTACATCGGGAGCGAGTCTTGAACTTGCACAGGCTGTAAAATTTACGGCTAGATAGCTCATTAAAGGCCTTGGGCCCGCTCACTCTGCGATATCGTAAAATATTCTCAGCTCAGGCCTAAACGATGAAGCTTTAACTTGTGTATTACTTGACTTTATTGCAACGCTCGACACACGCACAAGGCTACTCACTATTAAATCTACTTTCTAGGATAGATAGCGACATTTTCACAAGTTTTTATCTCTTAGAACAGAGTAGCCGCTTTGAATTATCGCTTTATCAATTTTGATAACTTTGACATGGCTAATAAATACTACAATTAGCTTACAATACTAAAAGTTGATGACATTTGCAAATGAAATTTTTTCAACTAATGCTCGAACCCGTTGAATTTTCTCGTGATATATCGAATCAATCCGATCGATATGAAATCTTCCAAATTCTTTTTTGTTCTTTTACGGAAAATTTCGGAGTAAATTTTTCCGATATAAAGTCGTCACGTGACAAATTTTTTCCCGGAGCATTATAAAAACTGACAGAGCTCTCTAACTCCATCTTAAAGCCGTGCGTTCTTCGAGCCAAGTGTCTACGAATTTGCTCTGCACGCAGAGTACCTTAACTTTCCTCCTACATCTTTCTCAACGGAAACTTTTTCTTCTTTTATAATTTATTCTCTCAAACTTCACAATGATGATAACAATCGGAATAAAAATAATTGTACCACTGGCTCACTTATTGTTTTTAATTTCCTTTAACGTCCTTTTAGCATGCCTCAACAAATATATTTAAATAACGCATTAAGGAATAATTTTCTCGTAAATTCTAGCTGCGAGAAATATCTATAAAATACACACTAGCACGTATGTGTGTGTGTGTGTGTTTATGCACAAAACAGTTAAAGAGTTTAGTTTGAAACAGAGAAAAGAGAAGAAAGAGAAAAGTGAAGTTTTAATTAAATTTCGTATGCTTAATGTAGCGAATGAGATGCGGTACACGAAGTTGGATGGATTCTTATTTTCGCCACGCTGAGTTTTCTAGACTACAGGTACCTTTGAACAACGCACTTTCTTATATTCTGATGCTTTTTGTCCAGGATAATCTAGCTGAAACGAGTTAGTTTTCCTTTTTCAGTGGAAATTTTTCGATTTTAGAATTGTAAATTTGCTAAGTTATGCTTATAAAGTTTCGCGCAAGCAGAAATTGTTCAAGTCTATAATTGGTAACGTAAATAACATCTTAATATGATTAACTTTCATACTGGTAGTTGAAATTTTTTTGCTGTAAATTGATAATTAAGATAATCGTCAGTTCTACAAGTCATCCATGGTTATATTTAAATTTAAATGTATTATGTTACTAGATGGTATTCAAAATGACCTTAAAAATGTGATATAATTTTGAATCTTCCTCATCTATTGCGGAATCTCATATCTAATGTTACTCACTCCCTGGTAATTTTCATGATAAGAAGTCTTTGGGAGATTCTGAATAAATTTACAAGGAGTTATACTTGATAAAAATTGTATGACATTTGTTTTTAGGGAGATATTTACTAATTATTAGAAAGTTTAATTAGCAAGCTTGTTCATAAATTTGCAGTGTTTTTTCTCACTATTCATGAAATTACATAGTGACAGAATAATGATATCTTCTAAAATAAAAAAGTTCATAGGAATGAATCGATGTGGTTACCATTTCTTGAACATTTTTGGATGTATAATAGTATTGGTTTTTGAGAAGTATAAAAATTTACTTGTAATAAAACTTCCACGATATTTTGAGGATCAATTAAGTCAGGAGTTTTAAAAAACATCTGGAATTTTAGGAATCAATCTAATGCGAGTTTACAACAAGATTGAATCAGTGGAATGATTTTTGAAATTCATCTTGAACCCCTGATAACAAAATTTACATTTACACTAATCAGAGAGTTTTTTTCTAAAAAAACATCAGTCGAACAAAAATGAGACAAACACAACATAGCTGGATAATACACTTACCGAAATCGAGATCGCTTCCAGCTGTAGTGATGGCATTAAATCAAGAAACTCATCGATATTTTTCTGCTCCTATCTATTTTCTCGTAATGAGAGTAATATAGAATATGTTTCTGAACGGTTCAGTTTGGTTTTGCGTTCTTTAGTTTATTCAATTAAGAATCCTGCAACCCTGAAACCAAATTAATATCATGATATTGTTTTTAATTCATGAAAGTTTAAAGTATTAATAGAGTTGAACAAATTTATTGATATGTCTTTCGTACAAATCGATAATACAAGGCCACTATGTACAACCCTAGAGTACTATGCCATTATTCACACTTGGCATGTACGCTACCAACCACAAGAAATTCTCAATCAACGCGAGTACCAATAAACCTATACGTTCGTGCATGTATATGCGTGTGAATAGTTGATTACAGAAACTGCGCACGGGTCTTCCTTATAAATGTTGTATGATAACGATCCTACATAGTTGACCATATCCAGATTGATATTACACGCATCACATGTTCTCGATGTCATTGGGTCAATTTATAGCAGAGAAATAGTCCATTGTTAAACGTGTTTTGCATTATTAAAAATATGTCTGCTATTAGGAAATATTTTTTAAATATCGTTTTATTTTCTATTAACCTATTAGTAGACTGAAACTAGCAAAAAATATTTTTATCGCAGACGCTAAATCCACATTCTTATAGGACTTCTTATTTTATGCGACTCGGGTAAGTACGTTATATTTTATAACAAGACAGGTACTGACACACCATCAAACCGTCACCACCACCATCTTTAAAAATGTTTCTCCCATATAAACATACATTTTCTTAAAAATTGTTTTTTATCATTGTCATTCCAAGAATTTTTATTTCCTACATTACGTTGAAAATGTATTAAAAATTTTTGAATTTACTTTTTTGGAAGCTGAGATCGAAAAAAAATTTAAAGGGCGAGTAAAAATATTAATTTTCAACAGATCATTGAAATTTTGAATAATAATTAATTAAAAATAGTATTATGAGAAAACAAAGTAATAAACACAGAAATAAATTTTTAATTAAAAATTTTATAGGGTATTTTTCTTGTATAGGGTGAAATTAAAATTATTTATACAATAAAATATTATGTTGGGGTGTAAATATAAGTACTTGTACAGAATAACAGAAGATAGCTAATGAATTTGGAGGTAAGAAAAATCTGTCATTTATAAAGTATGAAAGATGAGAGGGAAAATTGTTAGGTTGAAATCACCGGTGCGAATTCAGTGCTGAGCTACAATGGAGATTGACGAGCTCCTAACATCAAAGATAATTAGAAAAACTTTTTAGCCAAACATTTGTCATCAAAATTTGACACCTAACGCGATAAATATGTCAAGCAAAAATGTGGCTTGGGTGCAAAAGATATGCGAACATTTAAAGGACACGAGACGATGGCGTCAGCGAAACAAAAAATTTCATTTGTCACGCAGACAGCTTTCACGGAGTTCACACAGAGCCTGGCAGTGAGTGGTCAAGCTTTCAAACGTTACGACCTGTTACGACCAAAGACAAAGAAGTGGCAAATTTACTTGTCCACGTGGTTCTTTTGTGTGACAGAAGATGTTTGCAGCTGCGTAAAATTAGATAAGTATTCATGAAGCATTTTATGTATCATATGTATATGCAAGGACATGTGATGCAATGAATGCGCGAGCACGCACTATTTTATAGGCTCTTAAACTTGTTGCGCACGCTTCAAACTATTTTACTGATATAAGAGTTTATGCATCGCTTGTTAAAGATCAAAGTTACTCGTTCAAGCAAACTGGTCAGAAAAAATCTTTCTTCTTAGCTGAAATGCCTTCAAAAATCAAATCAGTTCGACTTCTTGTTTGTTTGATACTCTTTAAATTAATAATAATGTTTCGTGTATTTGATTTTAAACCATTTTCAAGTCAAAAACCATTTAGTGCTTATTAGAGAGAAATACCTATAAATCAAATAAGTTAGATAACCATAAAATATCATATTTATGGGTGCTGCACTTCGATTTTAATTATTGGAATAAAGTCTTGACCCCTATTAAAACAATGGGTTTGTTATATCTTTCAAAGTTATAGTATCGTTAATTTACTGCTGAATAATCAAATTAAGTACTTCACTCAATTGGAATCTTTGACTAAAGAAGTTGTGAAAATTTCAGTTTAGTTAAAGCGTCAAGTAGCTTAAAATCTCTTGACAAATGCTTGTTTTCCAGGTAGATTTTTTTTCTCTTGTAAAAATTCAACAAGTCATCAAAGTCTATCCGTGGCATCTTCAAGTTACACTACTCTGTTTACTTTGCTTAAGAATGACTACGCTGCAGTTAACTAAGGCGTTAAACTCGATTCACGCTTCTGGGCATAAACCTATATCTCTGCACGTGACTATATAAAATGGTTTTTTACACTGCGTTATTCCGCTGAAGGCCTCGGAACTTACTTATGCATATCGGCTGGGAAAACTTTTGAAGTATCTTTAAAGGAACCCGAGTCTTTATTATACTATTATGCGGATGAAAATTTACCGATTTCAACATGGATTGGATTGAGCAATGATTTGAAAGTAAATTATTTCATTAACACCTGCGAGATTGAATGAAATCCTTCTACAGAGAACGAGGGAAAATATTAACATCAAGTACGGGTGATTGTTGGCCTATTTTTTTGCATGCACAACAATAAAGCAAGTCTTCCATTTTTCAAGTCAAAAACTTGGAGAAAAAAGACACTTTTTTGTATGTTTTACTATTATAGTTTTAGCCCTTTGATGTACAAGCATTTTGGACTAGAAAAATATTTGGTATGAGCATAGTTTTAACGAAAGTCCGTAACTACGAAAAATTGCACAAAACAATCGGGCTGAAGATATCAGCTGGCACTGTCACTCATAAATTCACTCGTCTAATGGTTATTTTGATCCGCTTGTTAACTTTGATGATCTTTTTGCATTAGTTAAATCTTGAAAAAATGTTCGGGAAAAGTTTAAATTTAAATATTGTTTTTATAATAAACAATTAGTTATTTGCTTTATCAAATAAATGGATAAAAAATCGGTTCAAAAAAGTAATTAAATTATCCCAATTTCTTCTTTCAATTTTCATCAAAATCTTTTTTTTCCAAGTCCCATGAATCATCTCGACGTGTCACCAGTCGAAAAGAATCGCAAATACATTTTACGAAACTGCAGTAAAAAATTCCAAAGAATTTACAATTAAAAGGTGAGTCAGTTTAACGCATTATTTAACGTAATTCAGTTGATAGCAAAATTAGGTTAGCAGCACCACCAGAGAAATATATAAAGCAGGCAACGAAAATATTAAATAAATTCAAAAATGATATCTTTCTTGCGAGTCTTGAAACTGTACGTATAGTCGAAGCTCATAAAACGACATTCAACGCCTCGACTTGAGATGGCATAGCAAACTTACGTGTGCTCTCGATGACCCACTGTCACTGCGAATGTACACGAGTTTTCCTTCGAATACCATGGATGACTTGGTAATATCTAGGGAGTCTCTCTCTCTTTTCTCCCTGCGCTTCTCCTCATCGTTGAATATTATAGCTAAGGTACAGAATAGTATAGATATAAAGCTGCAAGAAGATGATGATAGTAGAAGCAAGAAGGAAAAGTAGAGACATGATTGTATGTAGTGGAAGCGTAAAGCGAAGTACGTGAGGAAACAAGATATCTATCGATCCATTTTAGCAATCTTCAATTGCACCGCGTTATATTCTCTTGCTTCTTACGCAGTTCTAGCGTTACGTGGCCACATAGTTGACACATATTTTTCGATTCTGCAGGTTTTATTTTTTTGCTTCTTATCAACTTTGCAAAGATTAAGTAGATGGTGGCTGCAAAAACTAAACCGTAGAAAAATGTCACAAACAAATTATCCAAGAAAAGAACCATAAAGAAAATCTTGAAAAACTAATTGAACATTTTCTCCTCAAAACTCCACACGTATCGAGAACTTTTTGGATCTCTTTCCTCTATTTTCACGTAGATGATATAATTTTCATTACCAAATCTAAATATTTCAATTTTTATATCGTTGTTTAAACATTTTTACTATTTGACTCCTTTAGCATACTGTGCAAACCTCCGGACCGTTACACACGATATGTTTTTATGTAAAAAAGTGTCTTCGTCAGAGTAAATACTTACGCACGCACACAACGCACCAATTTTGAACTGTTACGTCATATTAGGTTACTCATTACAAGTAACAGAAAATCCGCGACTACCGTTTTATGAATGAATTGGAATAAGTGCTTTCCTTTTCGGAGTAATTTCTTCTGTTTGGATTTTTATATCACAGAATTGAATGTGCAAAAATGAGAATAAAATAGCATTAAATCTTGACTTTCATATCTAGTAGACTTCATATTTTTTACAGAGGAGTATTTTTGCCATTTCATAGAAAGGGTATTTTTCTTATTTTTCAAATAGTCTTATATATATCAAATAAGCTCAAGACAAGGAAGAGAATATAAGACAGCAAAAAATAGGGCCATCAGCTCGCGGTACAACAGCAGTGGCGATGCTTATATAGTCTACAGAAAAAAAGGAGAAAAAACTTTTTCAGTCACGCGAAGAGGCTCATCTCCTCCTGGCGCAGCGTGCAGCGCTTACTTTTGTGTTATTTTACTTCATCTGTGTACGTATACATAAATGTTTACTAGTAGGTGTGCGAGCGAGCGTGTGAAGGGTCGGCGGGGTGGGTGGCCCGGATAGCGATTTTTTTTTGCAAGTTTCCGAGAAGCATTAAAATAATTGAAAGTTCAACGTTCCTCGCTCAAAGACACTCAAGTGTTTTCGCGCCGACGAGTCGTTTGAATAGAAAATAGAGGTAGCTTCTTAAGTCACATGAATTCTTACAATTTCAGTTATTACCTTCTTGCATTCAGAAGAATATACGCAAAAATATAATTATAATTGTTGCTTTATTCGTTCCGGAAGCCTGAGCGATTTATTATTTTCTAGACTCTTGGCTATGATCAACGCGCTATTAAGCGCTCGCATTAAACCATTGAATTTCATTGTGATAATAAGCTGAGTTGATTAGTTTATCTGCTTACAGGTAGGATCATATCAACAACAACAACAACAGCCAAGAATTTAATGAGATTTTTAATTAATGCCACGAAAGCTGGCGAATTTGGCCGTTTATGAATGAAATATGAATGAGTCAAAGAAGCATAAAGCCTAAGTGTGGGGGAGAAATGTTCGATCTTCTCACGGAATTTTCTTTCTTCCTTCTATTCGTATTTTTTTTTTCTTTTTGCTTCTTGGCAACTTTTGCGCCACTTGTAAATGATTTTTTGTAAAACATCGTTTGCGACGTCGCAGACTCGAAGCCAACTCAAAGCCACAATAAAGTTGAACGCAAAGAAGAGAGAGAGAGAGAGAGAGAGAGAGAGAGAGAGAGAGAGAGAGAGGCGAAGAAAAAAGTGTAGCGCAGAAAGCGCGTTCCTCCTTATATACGTGATTTCACCGCAGCATCGTGCAAGCAGTACACGAACACGATGTTTTACAAACGATTTGCCGCTGCGCTCTCGCGTCGACGCGTATGTGTATTCTATAGATACATCTTTTGGAAACTACTTTGACGTTTCAATACATGACAGGGAGAAGCGAGCGCTGGAGCTCGGCATCGCTATATATCCCGAAGATAAGTTCGTTACCCGAGCTCGGCAGTTGACTGCTATACAGGTAGTAGTAGTACGCACCACGTTCGAAGACGCTATAGGTACGTATACACACGCGTGTATATATAGCTCTGCAGAGGAGGAGCGCGCGGCACGCCTAGAGCTTGGGATTATTCGATGTATAAGCGCAAGAGAAGTTTGGCCAGTCGCTTGCTCGCTCACTAGCTCGCGCGCGCGTGTCGAACAACAAGTTTCCCGAGAGCCAAACTCGCTCTTGGAATGCCAAATCTGACCTCGCGTGCACCTCCGCTCGTCGGATCTAGTGGCCTCACTTTCCTGATCTGTGTACGACTCTAACTATCTAATTATAGCTTCTCGGTGTGTACGCATTATTGCAGTGTGCTAGACTCTCTCTCTCTCTCTCTCTCTCTATCTTCTGTCTTGCTGATACTTGGCCCTTAATTCGTCGCTCCTTGCGGACCAAAATTTGCCTTGCACGCGCCCGGGCAATTGTCGATTAAAATAAATACTTGCGAACGCAGAGACAAAGCAGCTGAGACTCATTTAACAGAGATTGCTGTCGTGCAGCTCGTTGCATTTCGGTGTTTCGCGCACGGCGCGCAGCGCCTCTAATGGGTATAAAACAGGATGACGCGATGCAGACGCGAGAGAAGGGACTTTGACATTTTTCGAATTATGGTCTGTCAAGCGTGCAGACGATGAGCGAGGCACGTTATATACACGAGTTATATATAGACTGCAGGCAGGTTTGTTTGTGATCTTCAGATCACTGACTCGGAAAGGTGCCACTTCGCACGTTTCTATGTATGTATTTATGTGTACACACCTATACAATCCACAATACATAGCTCCGACTTTATGTAGCCTGGCGCGCTTTTGTACGAGCCTCTCGTTATTATTGTGAACCCTCAGTAAAATGGCGGATCGCGAAACAATACGAGCTTTTGATGTTTTAAAATTTTTTGTCATTTCAAATATACGTACTCGTCCATTGTTGTAATTTTGCATTAAAATAAAAGCTCGGCGCGCGCTCGTACTACACGCGCTCTGGGATTATGTTAATTTTGAATATTCAACGCTTGATATTTATATAAGCGTATTTGATATTTCATGCAAAATTGGGAATTTCATGATATATATTTCAATGAAGAGAGCTAGGCATTCGTCACATTATACCCGCACACGCACGTGCGTAAATACGCGCGGAAAGATAATACGTGCGGCTGAGGATACATTTTTGGTCAATTGTCAATTTCCGAGTTGAATCGCGCCTGATCCGAGCTAGCACGCCCGCTTATATACATCGCGTTATGCGAGCACCAAACGTGTATACGTTAAGCGAAATTCGTAGCTTCATCAGCATAATTAGCATATTCTGTCCAGACTTACGCATTACGAGTATACATTTAGAGGCGAACAGAACCCGGCGCGCGCTGTGTGCTCGCTATTTAAATGTGCACAGTCTAACCTTGAGGAATTTCGAATTAGCTTATAATATGTAAAACTCGCGCATAAGTCTATATCATAGAGATTGCAGTGGCAACACGACAGCGCCATAATGTTTCTGAATATTTTGAGCTTTCTTATATCATGCTCGGCAATGCGAGACATAGTGACGAAATGAATGCAAACAAGAAAATAGCAGTGGGGTTTCAGTTCGATTATTCATTGGCTTTTATTAAAATTCAAAACACAGCATCGATCAAGAATATAAACTATTGAAATATCTTTTCACTGAGAAAAAAAGGCAAAAATACTCCATCAATAGCTAGGCCAAGGCAGTCGTATATATAAGCTTTTTTCACAACGGCCGCCTCGGCAACCGGCAGCCTCATATTCTATATTTTTATATAACCCTTGCAAGTCCTTTTCACCAGCGTTATAAATACAAGCAGGAGAAGGAACAGCAGCAGCAGCAGTGCTTGTGGGGTGTGCTGCAGTCTGAGAGAGAAAGTATTATAGTCACGCTGGAGCCGCTCAAGCTATAAAGTATACTCCTCAGTGTGCGGTCGGGAGTATTTTCCCAACGGGACTAAGGCTGCTGCAGCGTATTTTAGGATGATTCAGAAATGGCCTGCGTGCTTGCTGCGAGAGAGCTTCTGCGCGCGGAGTTCTTTTCTGCGGCAGAGCAGCCCTCCTCGCCTCTACGGCTATACGGCGCGCTAACGTTCAATTTTATTCGCGTTCGCGTTGCGCCGCCTGCATATCATATCGAGCGCCGCTTCGTCGAATCTCTTAATTTCTCGCGAAAAAAATTAAAACAAAATGGAGAGGGCAGATAAAGCCAAGTGTTTAAGGTGAAGCTAAATTGAAAAAGGCTCCCTTTGAAATATAAAAGCTGGCGATCTGCAGGCTGTCCAGCGGCTGCTGCTGCTACGATACACACACGCGCGCGCGGAACGCAAATGATTCACGCGAGATTGGATGTGAATTGATCAAAGCTCACAGCTGGCTAACATCGTATTTAATACGGTTCAGATAATCCGTTTAAAGCGTTTCACACCGTCATCGGGACAGAATCACAAGGACGTGCCTGCCTGCCCCTCGCGCGATTCCCCTTCGTTCGTTCGCAGCAGCAGCAGCAACAGCAGCTCGACCTGCCTTCCGACGCGACGCAAAAGCTCGAGCGCCGTACCATACTGCCGTACACCCGTATATATCCAAGCGATGATGGTCAATTTCGTGAGATTGCTGGTGGTTTCGTTGCCTTGCGCTACGGTATAATGAGCCGCATCTTTTGTTAAACGCTCTTATTGATGAAGAACATTTTGTTGTCGTAACTTTTTTTCTCGCCTCATTCATCGTTTCATTAAAAACCAGAAGTCGAAGGCTTAGAGCAACGACGAGCTAATTAATCCTTTCGAATAATTCGCAGCATTCGAAAAGGAAATTCAATTACTTCATAAGGATACACACGCTCAGAGCATTTAAAATGCCCTAAACTAGCCAACTTCATTGACATTATTTTAAACTACTGCTACGATTCCTTTCAGCAGTCCAGTATGCCTTAGACTTTTTATAGATGATTACCAGGTGCGGATTTAGTTTGGCACATTCATTTGATCCCTTGGCTCAATCCGCCCTCGACGGAAAATTCTTGGCACGCAGGGACAACTTTTAAGTTAAGCCAGCGTTTTTTTTTATTGTTTAATGAAGCTCCATCATTTTTCATTAAAAAAAGCGAAGGACTTGCTTCGCTCAATAGGGAGATAAAATACGTAATCGTGTATCCAACACATCGACCTGTTCGATACGATGGGTGGAAAGAAATTCAAGCAAAAATGAAAAGTTAGGGTACTCTCTAAGATACTACGTAGTCAAGGCGTAATAATATGTACGAGGCTGTACGTGCGCCTGCCGAAGAAAAGGCGTGTTTGTCACGTTCCTATGATGGGTATTCTTGTACATAAAAGCAGTCTACGCGATATCTGACACGCAAACCTTTCATCAGATGTGCCACCTAGTTCTCCGCTTTAACTTTACTTTTATCTCATCTTTTTCGTCACATTACCTTTTTTATTAATAATATGCCTTATGATAGAGTTCCAAGCGAGGCTTTATCGCGGCAGGTCTTTTGCAGGCCTAATATAACGGTGAACACAACGAGAGCCGCTGTAGCTTATTATGATTTTCGACTGAGATATAATACACAATGCTGTAAGAAATGTACAGCGTTATGAGCGAATATTTGTTTGCACGGGTTAGTAAAATGCTCGTCGTGTTATCGGGCGAAAACAGTGTGTGTTGTTTGGGCATTTTAGCCAAACAACACAGCGTGCTTAGATTCACGACAAAGCTGAACGAGTGAATCTTAAGGGCAGCACCTAATTGCCCAAGTTGTAATGCAGGTCGTTCTTGAGACTTTGTGGTGCTGAAGAGATAAATCTAGAGAGTCATATAAGGCATTCTGTAATCGATTGATGGTTTGCTGACATTTGTAGGGTCGTACCTTGACATTATTTGGCTAAAGGAATGACTAAGATTAGTCCCAGTTAGCCCAGTCTCTGCCTACTCTTTTAACTGACACTATGAAACTTATTACATATATAATTTATAATGCCCATTAGGAATCCTGGCTTTAATCATGAAAGTTTTGCGATCGACTCAAAAACGATTTTTTTATCCCAATATCGTAGAATGATATTGTTTACATATTTATAAACTAGAAACTAGATTGAAAAAACAACGCGTGCAAGTGTACACTAGGTGAGTGGTAATTCTATCCGATGGGATGCCGGAATTTTCGTTGCTTATACACTTTCCACTACTCTGTTGGACCGACCGGATAGAATTAACGCTCACCTATATAGTGTGTACATAATTGCGTATGGTCAATCTCAGGTAGAAGAAGAGGAAAGTATCGCCAAGCAGCTATCACGAACGCGAGGTCATCTCACTGTTATACGAGCGTTCAGTCACTAACAAAGAGCTAAATTCCTTGGCAAACAAGTGTTTACAAATAATATCAGTATATGAGCAATTCCGGAATTTAGTTTCGAATTTTCTGACTAAAAACGGAACAATTTTTTTTCGTTGGACGCATTATATGAACATTGGGTATTGTTCTTGTAAGTCCTAGGAAGCTAAAAAATGTGTAAACATGAGATTTAAAGATAGGTAATTTTTTCCGGCTACTTTTGTCTTTTAGGGCCCGAAAAGTCACGTAAATACAACAATTCACTCAATTTCTAAGTGGCTGAAAAAGTATCAAAACTCTTTTAAAAAAGGGACTGACTACTCCATGCGATAGGAAATTTTCTGAGCTTTTCGATAGTAGCATTAGATTTTTCGATACATTGCATATTCACCGAGAAAATCATCACCAAACATGCCGAGCTAAATATCTTGAAAAAATCAGTACGAAAAATAGCTTTTTATGGTTTTTTTTTTATTTTTTCTTACGAAAATTGAATATTTTGGAAAATCTGATATCACCAACGGAAAGCTGAGAAAATTTCCTATCGAATGGAGTGGTCAGTCACTTTTTTTAAATGAGTTTTGATACTTTTTCAGCCACTTAGAAATTGAGTGAATTGTCGTATTTACGCGAAAATATGACTTTTCGGGCCCTAAAACACAAAAGTAGCCAGAAAAAAATTACCTATCTTTAAATCTCATGTTCCCGCATTTTTTTAGCTTCCTAGGACCTTCAAGAACAATACCCAATGTTCAAAGTATGATCTTGACGCGCTTTTGGTATGTTATAGTACATGGTAAAAAGGGCTAAAAAAATGTTGGACCCCCTCCCCCCTCCTACTCCCCACCCACACTATGAACGCTATTTTCTATCTATATTTATTCTGAAGCTTTGAAGATATTAAAAAATCTGAAAAAATTCATGATGGTACTTTTTTAACAATTCAAACAACCTTAAATTTTTTCAGATTTTTTGAGTGCTTCAGGCCTTCAAATAAAATTATTGACAATTTTAAAAGTCCAGATACGGCGATAGGATGCAATAACCTATCTGAAAATTTTGTTTGTTTTTTATTTCATTGAAAAAAGTAACCTTAAATTTTTTCAGATTTTTTCGGATTCGTGAACGCACCTTTTGAAGCCAAAACCCCCCTTTTTTAACGAACATAATTTTTTTAGGACGATACGAAGCCTTGAAAAATTTGGAAAAATAAATACTTTGCAATCATACGAGTACCCTATGTAAACCTATGTAATTTTGTGAAAATTTTCACAAAAATATTTTTCAATTTCTTGAAAAACATTATAGTATTTCAAACTATTATTAATTTTGTTATGTTAAATATTTCTTTCTTCTCGTTGAAAGTTCGCTAATAAATCAGGTCGATAATGGGTTAATAACTCATGTATATAACTAACTAGCCGGTTCTTTTTATACTTGAAAATATAAATGGCCTTTAGTTCTAGATTTTTTATTCATGCAAATTGAAATTACTGAAATTCAATTGCAGCTTATCAGTTCTTGAGATTTTCTAACACTGAAAATTTCTTATCTGTAAAACATACAAATGAACGTCTATAATTCTTCCTTCATAAAAACTTTAGATAATAATATCCCATTTGAAGCTTTCCACTTTTTTCAGGAATAAACAATTATGTTGTCGAATAGAAACGTTTGCATATCGAATTACTAACTTTCGAATCAGTACAGGCAGTTTACGAAGTCAAGAAAGTATCAAGAGTCCAGTTTAATAAATTGAAAAATAATTGCGTTACAATATAATGTAAGAGAAATTAATATTCAAAAAAATATTTCAGATACCAACATTTGATTCTTTTCAAACAACCATAAGTCATCTTGACATTTATAAAATGTTTTTCACACAATGATATTCTTCAAAAAAATGTACTCCCTAGGCGATGGTAAATCAAAAACGCTTGACCGCTCCCTGGTTACTGTTCCTCCTTCTCACTGCCTGTAGAGGTAAAAAAATTATTATCCATTTCTTAACATATCCACACATAAAAGTTTCTCAAAAGATACCAGACACACTTCTTGTCTGCCGGGCGTAGCTTCAAGCTTTTAAAATCTCACAACCACAAAATTTTCTTTCCTCTTTCGCCGCTATACAAAGAGATACCATTGAAATGTCGGATTTACATATACATAGGCATTACAGCTCTCAGTTCACCCTCGCTTGGCAAGCCGAATGCTTTCATTCCGTTTGGAAAATAACTTCATTGATGTTTTTTGCTGCTTACGCTTTATTTGTCAAGGAAAAAAAATTACGTAATGGCTGTCTGATATACAACGGCTCCAGTGCAAGCAAGTTGTCTTTAGAGGAATAAAAGCATCTTTCATAATGTAGCAGCGAATGCAATCTAAGACTGCAGTTACACCACTCTAACAAGCATAAGCATAACAATAGATGAAAAATATTTTTTAATATAAATGCGCGGTTCGAGGCCCTTTTTAAAAACATCGAATAAGAAACAATTTTTACATATTCTCAAACTCAAATAATGCCACCAAGTAAAAAGATGAGAACGAGTTCGAATTAATAAAGAAACTTATAAATGACACTGTATAGAAAAAATAACTCAAATCTTGTTACGTCAAAAATGAATCGATCAATTACAATTTCACTGCTGTATTTGTCAATTCTACGTATTATTTATGAGTTAATACATTTTTAAAATGCGTTAATTCGATTGTAACTTGTGACAAAAAAAAGCTTTTACTCGCGAATAAAAAAATAAAAACAACGATAAAACATGTTCGAACGAAAAGGATTTACATTCACGTTCGCGTGAACACTGATTACAATCGGGCTTAAAGAGATTGCGCAAACGTGATTTATGAAAAATTTGCATAAATATTTTTTATCATTCTATTCGGATCGTTTCGTGCCTGTGGATTGAAAGCAGGATTTTAATTTGACTTACATAAATGAATTAACGCCATTTTATGTAATCAAAGAAAGACGTTCTCAGAAGGGAAAAATTGAATGAAAAATTGATGAAAATTTCGAGAATAGGTACGCATGAACCGATCATTGAACTAGGCTCTCATATAAAATAAGTGGCAATATTTTTTTTAAGCTTTTTATAGCAAGATAATTTATATTTTATAGTCTCGCTTCAAAAAAACTAACGAAAAACATTGAATTTTTATTAAAATTTTCAAGAGTTTTTTTCATATTTCATCTTTAATGTTATATTAATAATAACCTTTGGAATTACAATGAGTAAAATTCAAAATTAATCACGATGTTGAAATTAAGGAACAATTTTACTAATAGTAAGGATCAATCATTGCAATATAGTTTTGGCACTAAGATTTTTCCTCCTTCTGATAGTATATGAATGTATATACGCATACTTCGATGGCAAACAACTTTGATCATCGTAATCTTTAGGTGTGAAAGAAAAAAAGGTGCAGTAGCGTGTAACAGACGTGGCACAGCATAAAAGGAGATTGATTGCTAGGAGGAGGGGGAGAGGAGAAAAAGCTGGCATCGGAGTCTGATTACACAGAATGAGAGCTTTTTATGCTTGCCTTATTTCCAGAGCGTGAACTTTTCAAAAATGCAAAAGTACTCGTATTGTTTAGTGGTGGTCTGTTTGGAACAAATTTCTAGGTGAAATTTTTCTTCATATCGACCCTAATGAATTGCACGCCACAACAGTACATAACTACTTGTAACTATAGCTTATGCAGTTTTGGAGACCAATTCTTACCTAATGACCGACCAAATCTTCGCTCCTCTGGATTCACAGTCATCGCCTGCATATTTACCCGAGGACCTCATAAATATACAGAACTATTGACTATTACCTGCGAACGTACTCACGTAGTCATGTATCTAGTGAGTAAACCGTAGTAGTAGACGGCAGCCAATGCGGAGACCACAGAAGTTGGACTAATACATACGCACGCGAGTAGCACGAATAATGTAATTTCTAACGGCACGATTGCCTCGTGTTCCACGCGGGTATTCCACACCCGAGTATACATGTATATTGCGCATGTATATATATGTAGTTATACGAAAATATAGGCACGTGCGGAATTTTGCCGGTGCGCGCGCGCGCCAATGAATATTCAAATGAAGCTTTCCTATTGATTACGCTGGTGCGGAGCGCGCACGACGCGCGTTTTTGGTTTACGCGCGTCGAGAGGCATCAATTTGCTATTGGTAATTTTTCCCCTACTAACCCTGACAAAACCTTCGATTTTTGAATTTACCAAATCATTAATGTCTCTCTGTGTCATAATTTTACAATTAAATCAGTATCGACCGAGAGAGAGCGAAAAATAAAAACTTTTATCTCGAAACTTTACACGCTCGATTATGAGATTGGCACTTTGACACTTTTTACCAGCAAAGTAATTAAGGTAGAGTTGCTTGCGCACGTACGAAGCATACCTATAGATGGGAAAATTTTATTCCAAACGAAGAAGCGGCGAAATCTATAAATCCATCGTCGAGCGAGCAGGTATGGCGTAAGCCAAAGTTTCGCCCTGACGAAGAAGATTTTATTCGAAAACTTAATTAGGACTTTATCAACCGATTTTCCATATGTTATACACGCGTGTACAGTGATCATTCATACTTTTTCATTAGATCATCCATATATTCTTTACTGAACTATTCACTTACTATTCTTCCGTCAATATACGGTCTTTGTAATATTACAATCAAAAAATAAAATAATATCGGTCCAACATTATTTAATTAGTATTGCGTATCTCAGATTGACTTTAAAGTATACTGAAATAAATAAAGTTAAATCTTATTTAATACAAACATGCAACATCAAAATACATGCCAATTTTCCCGTTTGTTTGTTTATATTTTTATTACAATATGGAATAATAATAAACTCATTTGATGACACTTTTTCTAGATATTAAAATGAATGCTTTAATACTGATTTATTTTCAATCATAATTGAAAATTCAACCATAATTAACGTTTGCTTCCACCACTAGATGGCCAGTACCTTCATGTGTAAATCTGCAAGTGTCAAAGTACAAATAATTGTATAAATCAAAGCACATATTTTGATTGACGTACACATATGGTGCTTCTGATTTCATAGAAATCAATATCGTTACTAGTAATAAATGCAACATAACTAGATGTATTCCTAATTTCAAATATAAATAATACTTTTATTAAATTCATATCAAAAAGGTCCATTGAATAGAGTTTAAATTTAAAATGTAAAAACTGTAAAATAACCTCATTAAAATTAATGCGCGGATAAAGGAAGTTTTTTCATATGAATTTTCTACGTATGAAGGAATTTTTAATTTGATTTGATAATTTTAATAATTTTAAGTAAAATTGAATTAATCTATTAAAAAGAAGTTCCTTCATTTTAACGTTCATTTTAATAATATTTTTAATAGTTCAATAATTATTTGTAATAAAATGCAGTGTTTATTTATAAAAAAGCATAACATCGTTTTTTTACTTCTTAAAATATTTATAAAAAAAACTCGATACGTATTGAATCGATAGGGTATTTTCTATGGATACAAGTATGGTTTTTCAACAGTAAGAGGAATCATAATACGTGCCAAAGGGCGAGCGTCGATCTTTTTGGAAAAACGATATTCGTACGAACTGCAAGAATTTTTTTCCTCACGAAAGCTTAAAAGTTGCGTATTGCAGGTTAGAGTGTGCAAAAACTGTATCCAAAAATATCAAGAGCGGCCAGTTTATATGAATTTACTCTTATTCAACCCTCGTCGAAGCGAAGCTTTTGAGTCTACAAGATTATAACATTTCATAAATCAGCGAGTCGCGAGACTCATGATAATGCAAATGTTCACAGCTGCGAGAGAGAGAGAGAGAGAGAGAGAGAGAGAGTAAATTATTTCATTAATTGCACTAATTGTCAGCTGCTGGATGATTTTTGCCCTGCGACAAATAGCATGAGCTGTAGCGCGAGCCGCATTTTAGCCTGCGAGTTCAAAATGCAACTACGCGCAGCAAACGCATTTGCGCGAGTGTTAGCTGCATATTTAGCTTATCGAGATCATAGATGTAACGAGAAAATGTCTGTGGGTGTATAGATATCTAGTTACCATACAAATGAGAATGTGCTACACGTCACGCGCGAGCTTAAAGCCGGACCATGTGCGTACATATGTGCCCATACTTATACGTACGTACACGCTGCAATCATGCCCATTGGTTTATCAGCTCGTATTATATGATTCTCTGCTTATTTTAGCTGCCATAACTATATATGCAGTGACACGGCATTGTATATATTTACAGTACGGACATTAGCTGCGTATCCACAAGCTCTAATAAATCATTGCGCGAGCGCGCAAATTTATATATTCATGAGGTTCGAATGCTGTAATCTCCACAGCGGCGAATATACATGAACAGATGGGACATTGATTTTGCTCACGGCTCGTCTTTCAATTTCACAGCGTGGCCTTGTTTCGAATAACAATCCGATATATTCTTTGGCTTTGATGCAATGGCACGCGCGCGCCAATTTTTTCTCGCATACGCGTCAACGTATATTATACTGGCATATGATTATCATGTATAAGTGCGTGAAATCGCGTCGTTATACGCATCGCCACTCGAAGCAATGATCTAACCATGCGTGTTTATTATACGCGTTTGCAGCTGGCTATATATATGTGTGTGTGTCTCAAACGAACATTTATGCGTACGTCAGGCGACCTATTTGGCAATTAACGCGCGCGTGACTGCGTAATCGCGAGACTCATCGAGGAACGGCAACGGCAGCAGCGGCAATTAATATACACGAAGAGGCAACGATATTATTTATTAGATGCATATGCTTGTATATATTGCTTGCGCACCGAAATGGTTCACGACAATTTCGTAATTACTTGATTGAAAATTTACTCGGTCCAAAATAAAAAGTAAATCTTTGTTGACGCAAAAAAATCCTTTGTCTGTGCCAAATTGAAAAAAGAATCTGTGCAACTACAAAATTATTTCTAGACTACTAAAATTGTTATCTAAGCAAATTATGATTGTTTTTAAATGACTTTTAAATGAATTTTTCCTACAAAAAAGTAATGCATTTTAGGCACGACCATACTGCAGTGGACTGAACACAGCGCTGCCTATAGCGCACCATCACCGTTTAGGTTCCAGCATCGACGTTACTGTGTGATGATGTCTACTGAGGCCATTCGTTCGAGTCCGTTAAATTATAGAGAAAAGTAAAAATGGATTAACCCTTTCATCATGCAGTTACTTGGTAACTTGTTCGAAAAATAAGTAATTTCTCCTCCGAAGTGTTTTTACCAAAACTTAATTATCGCCACAGAGCGAGAAAAAAAGAAGTACGGCCGAAAGAAAAGAAGATCTACAGTTTCACGATTTCTCCTCATAGAGAGTAGTAAAGAACAAAAGAGAAAAAAGTCAGGAAACGAACGAAACATGATTACTCGAGTGCTCGCGCGAACTAGGTTCTGTACTCGTGTTCAGCGGCGCTATATACGCGAAACCCATCAAACAATTGCTTGAGCTCCGAAACATATACAGTCAGTCGATTACACTCGTGTACACACTCGTACAGCTCGCTATATAACAGTAATGAAACGTATACATACGAGAGCGCGCTATATACTTGGTAGGCGAAAACGCGTGAAATCGAACAAGTAGTACGAGTCAAGGTACAATCAGGCTGAGGCAGACAGACTTGCTATCTCGCACACTTTTCGAGCACGTATAAGGCCACGCCGCAGCTGTGCGCGTCTTAGTGTTTAGCTAAATCATCCCTTTAGACGGGATTAATGACCAAAGCGCCACGCAACGCTTGGGTATATAGATACAACATCTGCCTGTGGTGTCGTCAGCGGCCTGTGCAATATAACTTACGAGCTCGCCAAAGCGTCTTGGATCGCTCGACGATTAATCTTGGTGATGTGCATATGTCGAAAATTAGTCCGCGATTATATTCCCTGCGAATCATGCACATCACGAAACAAAGTAATAGCACGAAATGCAAAAGCGACTTTTTTGCGCAGAATTGCGAAACGTTGTGAATGGAGGATAACAGGCGTAATATGCGCAGCGAAGAGAGCGAGACGGTGAAAGACAATTTCGAAAGACACGTTGACTCGAAGTGTGAAGAGAATAAAGACGTGGCACACACACACATACACGTATACGTTCACTCGTCGTGTGCATGTATAGAAACAATTGAGAAGTCTTGCAGCACGCAGTCGACGACGAGCTTGTGTACATGTGTGGATGCGCATTGTAACGGCAAAACTTTGCCGGAGAGAGCTCCGAGCGACAATCTCTTTCTGTTAAAAACTTTTTGAAATTGTCGCTCTCTGGCTTTTCTTCTTCTGCGTGTGCGCATAGAAATCACGCATGAAGCCCGCACAATGAGCGCTTGGAGCTCTTTTTCTCTCTTTCTCTTTCTGAAAATACGCAACTGTTTTTAATGCGCAGCGATAAATTTATAATTGAAAAAATACCAATAAAATCGATGCGTACATAAAAGGAACAAGCTTCGAGCGTATATATGTATAGATATGGGCGAGTGGAAATGAGTATACGCATACAACATAATAGATCGCTGCCTGGGCGCCCTGAAATGAAAAACAAAGAGCCTCCGTATAACTTAGGGGGGGAAAGCCGAGTTTTCTTTTATAATACATTCATGATTCAGGCAGCGCGTTATTTTGCACCTGTACAAACCGTCGAGGAAAGAAGGTCGAGAAAAAATTCAATTTCGATATTAATAAGACACAAGAAAAGAACTCGTACATAGTGCAATGTGCAACGTGCACCTGTATGCACACACAAACATAGACCCACACTTACATAGGTGCGAGCTCAAAGAAGCGCAGCAACTGATAACTTCAATAGGAAGAAAAAAGAGCTGTCCCGGAACGAGTATATAGTACCCCGAGTACATATATATAGAGAGAGAGAGAGAGAGAAAGAGAGAAAAAGAGACGAATACAGGCTGCAGTAGCGGGAGCAAAAGCCAGAGCGTATATACGTGTCAGTTGGCCAACGTAAAGTCGATACTCGACTTTCTGCATGCTATATATATGTATGGCAGTTACATACATGCAGCCCGCAATGAGGATACTTTACAATCGAACATTCGATCTTTGCGCTTATTTCGACTATTGGGTATTTAAAAAAATCCCCTCGCTAATAGCAGAAAAATCTGCGATATTTCATCTCGTTCATACAAAGCCGCATGCGACAAAACAACAATTTGTTGGAAAACTTTACTTTGGCTTATATTCTTTTTCCTTGAAAATAAAAACTTTTCATTATGTTTTTCGTGGCGGTTGACAGTGACCACGCAAAAGCAACCCCCGCCGTTGGCGTGTCATCTTTTTTGTATAAGTCATCCCCTCTCCTTTTCATCTCTATTTTTCATCCCTCGCATATGGTTTTAGACCTCTGTGTACATATGCGCGCACATAACAACAAGAGCCTGGGCCACTAGATAACAGTAATATACTCTGACTCTTTTCTTTTTACATGCCGCGCGTAGCTCGTGCGCGAGCCCGTGTTTTACTTGTCGCTGGCGTTATATACACGCTGACCCGCAACGACACTATACATACTAATAAAAGTCACCCTACGTCTTGAGCATAACAATGAACTTTCGAGCATGAAACTGTAGCAGCATAGCTAAGTATACCACTGCAGGTAGTGTCCATTTAATGACGAATACTTCTTTGACTGTTTTCAGCGGATCAAAGCGACAAATAATTAAGTAATTGTCAAGACGCCCGACGAAATTGCATATCTGTGGATGCGCGCGCGCGCAGCAATAGGCGCATTCAAGCTTTCAACAAGTCCACAATGGATCGCACGCGACACCCTTCAAAAAGTTTCAAGTGTCATGAATGGTACAACACAATGTCTCACATTCGCCCAACAGAGAGACGGAGAGAGGGAGAATTGGTGACCACAAGTATCTTCATTGTTTCGTGCGCGAGCTCGTAGAAACTATAGACTCCCTCGCGCATAGACACGGGGTGTTGCAGCAGCGGCGAATACACGCAGGCGCACCCAGAGAGAGAGAGAGAGAGAGAGAGAGAGAGCAAGAGAAGAGAACTAAACTCGTTGTCTCCTGACAAAGGAGCGTAGAACTCGCGGATTAGTGATGCAGACCGGCCGCAGGGCCCACGCCGAGGCATCCAACTTGCCACGTAACTCGATACTAAGGAATTCAATAGTTTGACTCGCTCGATTCGGTCAGCTGTGGCTAGGGTTAATTATTTATAAATACGTCCTTTAGCGTGTCGGACGCTGCGGCCAGCTGGCGCGCTCAAGACGTTCGCCTTATCATAGAGAACGCAGCACGTGGGGGCCAGCCGCGACAACGAATTTTATTGGGCTAATAAATAATTGCGCTCGTGCACCAGACGCAGACGCATTAATCAATCATAAAATGGAAAGTTAGATTAAACGAATTTTACTTATCACCATAAATCGAATTTCATGTAGATGTGTACACACGTGCGCGAGCGGCATATCGCTGAGGCGCGGATATTCGCGCATCTATGAAACATTGATTGATCGATTTCCTGGGAAATCGTACGCGCAGAGGAGTTATCCCCACAAATCACATTTTTTACCCCCCTTTCTTTCCCTGTCTTTCCTGCTCACTTTAGACGAAAGTAAATGAATCATACTAGAATAAAATGTAAATGTAATTGCCCGTGCATATATAGATGTCATTCGAATTTTTTCCTATATACATGCCGAAATATCAAACAACGCGAGCGTGACCGCGTAGCAGTACAAAAGCAAAAATAATCGAATCGAAAACATTTGACAGACTTATGAAGCTGGCGTGCATTTTACGAGTCTTCGAATCGCTTGATTTATTTTTGCTGTTCGATTTTCAAGAAGCTTAGAATCGCTCCTTAGCTCGACCGATGACGGATAGCAAATATTTCGCTAAAGTCAGCCCTCAATGATGATGCTTGCGGTAGAAGCTGCGGTGTCTATTTAATAGTTGATATAGACTTACATCACCGCAAATACACACACAGAGACACACACGTGCGCCCATATACTCGCGCGCACATGCATCGACGAACTAGTAAGTGCTTTTGCGCCGGCAGGCGTGTATATAGCGCGTCATAAAAGTCATAGGTAACCGCGGGCCATTCGAGCGACGTTATTACGTGACCTATTCAGAGCAACTCCTCCCAAAGATCCGATCGATTGTGTATCAAACAGCTGCAGAGAAGAGAGAGAGAGCAAATATGCGTGTCAGTATAATATACTGGTAGTGCGCTCTACTCTCTGCTTTTATCTTCCGATCGTGATATTTTTCAACTCTTCATAAATTTCCGCCTCGCGGGTAAACTTTTAATTTTCGCATTCTCCAAGTAGACTAAGTAGAAGTTGGGTCTACACATAGATATCATTCGAGAGAGAGAGAGAGAGAGAGGGAGTAGTATAGATCGAGAATAATTGTGTTAAGTACCTGATGAAGCAGCTTTTGAATACTAACTATACCCCGCGCGCTCCGTACTATACCTACCTACGCCGAGTGTCTGTGCTTCGAACTTAGTATTACTCGCTGGCGATATCAAATTACCCGAGTTTTGCGTTAAGTACATCACACTTGAGGAGTAGCATAATAATATACGACGAGTGAGATGCCTTTAAACTCCTTCCCGCTGTATAAGGTGCAGCTAATCGTATCAGGTAATACAAAGTCATATCTCAGTTTGCCGAGCTAAGCATTTACATGGCTATATGTATACACAGCCAAAGCCTGCACATTATTAGCACCCTTACAACTTCTGGAATTTCCGCGCTCGTGTAGCTCTCTGTGTAAATCCCGTTGGATTTGTACTGCAAGAATCTTGGTTGCATCAAAAAAGATACAGAGACGAGTAAAAAAAGCAAGAGCGAGAGCAAGCAAAAAAAAAACGAGTTCACGAAAAGGAAAACTGGAGCTTCTAAATAGCGTCTTAAAACTCAAAAGCAGAGCAGAAAACAGCTATAGGTCTTTACTTCATATGGTCGTTGTCGCCTCCTCCACTGAACCTTTAATCAGTGGCGCAGCCGCCTTAACGACCGCGCGCGCGGATATGCCGTGGCTCTTCCGGTGGTTGTGGGTACACAAGGCTATACATACACAAAACTACTCGACGCCGCGCTACGGGATAATTAACCCCGTCTGAGTTCAACCATTCGCTTTCTCTCTCTCTCTCCCTCTTGCCTTTTGAAGATTACGGACGGTCAGATACGAAGCGTGCCCGCGGAAATCCGCACGCTTTCTATTGTGTGTTTATAAATGCACTGTGCACACATTCGTGCCACGTATAAATTTTGTTAACCACGTCTACAATATCTCGAGTCGTTTTGATACGTTTTGAAGTACACTCTGTCGTGTATTAAAGCTTTCTTCGTTTTTTTTTTTTCTGTAACTTGCATTTTTTTATTTTACGCCACACACGTCATTTGAAATCGACGATCTTACTCTACTTCAAGCCCTAGAGATTTTCACTCTTGAGGTAAACTAACAAAGTTGGAGATGACTATACGATCTTTTGTTTGAATTTGTTCGAGTTCAATCTACTGACCTATAGGGGAGTTTTCAGCGATCCACTGATGAATATTGTCAAGGGTACTTCTAACTTCTTCACCCTTCCTTCTTTATGTACATAAGTTCTAGCGTATATCTATAGCAGATTTGACTTAACAATTATACAAGCTCGATGTTAGAAAGGGTGGAATACCTTTTCCTCAAAAATTGTAAAAAGAATGAGAAAAAAAATACAATTCACTTACCAAATGAGAGCAAACTCGTTTGATCTTGCTAAGATGTTTGAACAAGAGATTGAATGGAAAGTTTTTTCAATCAAGTTAGCCATTCCAAGAAAAAATGTAGAACCAATTCACCCTGCAAACTGCATGAATTTGATTGAATCAGACCAATCAATCTGATAATATTAAGAATGAATTTTACTTAGACTATAAATGTATTTCGAGGGAAAATATTTTCTATTTATGTATTACTTATTATTAATAAATTATTATTATTTTAAATTATTACTTGTATTATTTATTGCTAGCAAATTAAAATTTAAGGCTTAAAATTTAAATTTTAAAGAAAAACTATCGACGAAGTGTATTAAGCAAAACATAATGCTGTAATATTTAAAAATACGAACGAAAAATTACGAATACGGCTCGGTGAACAATAAAAAAGATAAAGCACAATTTTATTTTCGAAATATTCGTCTATTGAAAGTATATTAAATATAAACTTCTAATTAGCTTTCTGCGCTGCATGGTCATACATCATGTAATTCATTCAGCTAGTTGTAGAAAACTTTGCAGTGGCAGAACTATGCGCTTAACACGATAGAGAGCTACGTGTATGTATGTGTATTTTAGTTGTAAAGACTTTAAAACAGTTTGTCAAAGCTCTTACTGTTGCTACTATATACTCTTACAAGAATATTTCTCTTTACATACATGCGTGAGGGCATGTGCAGTTTGCAAAGTTTAGCTCTTAAAGTTGTCAAGTATTCAACGTGTTATATAAATCCTCGCAGGCGCGTGTCCGTATCAGCGTAGCGTGAATTTTCCAATGAGGCTTGAAATTTTGCGAAATTTAATAAACTGGCAAAGGAAATATTATTAATTTGGATTTGATTAATCGTAATAATTATGAAAGCAAACACAGTAATTGAAAGGCGTAAAATTTGTCCCCCTTTTGACCGATCCCAATATGTATGCTCTGCAAGCATGTATATGAACCATCTGCACGCTTCACCAAGCACAATCGAACTCTGTCTGTCTGTATTCCTTCTGTGCGTATAACGTGAACGTATGTCAGCAAATAGTCTTCAAAACATGGCAACCCCATTAACCGGCGCGATGGGCGCAAACAAAACTCGTTGACCAGTTCGTGTCGTTCATATGCTGAGAAAAAGCACAGCAGCCTCGGCCATTTGTGGATGAAAAGCCACGTTTACATCGGAGAACATGAAATATGCGTATCAATGTTAGGATGGTCTGTGGGCAAGTGTGCAACGCATACAACACAAATTTGCGTCAACAATCTATATAACCACCACTGTAGCTCAAAGGCCAACATCATCGGGAAATAATGCAAATTAAATCTCTTATTTATTATTCATACGCACGGATGTTACGATTTTCGACAAATTTTTTTTCGAAATCATATCTTTTCTTGGTAGAAATATATACACCAAACGCTCTTTTTGATACCAATTCTCGTTTCTTATCTTTTCATCCCTCTCTTTCTCTTCCTCGTGTTTCAGCGAGTCAGTGCGTACAAAATACAAAAAAAGCTCACCGCGCAAATCCAAACTGGCTTGATTCCAAATCGCTTTCACTTTGCACTGAACTTTCATAAATCCTGCGAACCTTTCGAAAATACTTTCTCGGGGTGCGACGTAATGATTCTGCGAAAATGGCGCTAAAAATTTCGTTCTGAATTAAGGCATTTTTTTCGTATCTTCATACTAAAATTGTTATATCAACGATAGTATGAAACTTTTTACATCAGAAGAATAAGCTTATATTATAAATAACTAATAATATTATAAATAACTAATAACATTATAAATCTTTGTATAGACTATATTGTTAAAGTATTTTATCTCCATTGTGCGTAACCGTTAAAAGGTAAAGGTGTCGATTTTTTATCCAGAAAACTCGCCTATGTAACGGATATTTTTCGGAATCTACTTTTTTAGTTTGATACCAAAAACAACAGAGTTGGGTTCGATACATTTTTTTGTAATTGTAATACTTTTCTAGTTTCACCAAAGTTTTTACAAATAATATGCTGGAAAAGTTTCTGTTTCAAAAATTTCTCAAAATCCTTACATTTTGAGCAGATTGTGGCATTATTCTACTCGAAGAAAAAAATTAAATTTTCAAGAACTGAATGACTAATCACAAAAGATTTAAAATGAGAATAGAACAATAAGAAATTCGAACTCGATAGTTGCTATGCAGTGACTAAATTTGATAAAATTTCATTGAAGCCTTAAATTTTAATTAAAAGAGAAAAAAATTAATTAAAAATTAATAAAAAAGTATAATAATGCATTAAAAATAATGAAACATTCAGTAATAAATTTTATCGTCAAAGGGTTCAAAAGTATTTCAGTGTGCTAGTATGAGAATGTTTTTGATGTCAATATTTCTGCAAATAATTTTTTTTTATTGTAACGTCGTGCTATGAAAATATTTCACAGAAACTGTTAATATCATTATCTCATCAGCTCACCACAATTCTTTCCAAACCATTTTAAGATAAAAGTAGGTGGGCAAAAAAAACCTCTTTCAAAATGGTTATAAATTTTATTTAACGGCATGCATATGGTAAGATAATAGATCTCATGCTTAGGTTGATATTGTTACTGTGACAATGGTCCATCGAACGAGATAAAACCTGATAGAACTAAATCGACCCATCTGATGACTTGAAATTCTACTTAAGGCAGCTTAAATGTATAAAATGTTCAGCATTGATGGTCTATGGAATTATAACTATGTGCTTAACTTTTACATAGGTAGCTAACTGGACATAGTACTTTCAAATAGGAGATTGCAATAGACCACCACGCCAGTTCTTAAAAAAAAATTTATTTCGACTCTTACAGCCTAATCCTGTAAATATAAAAATTGAAAGAAATCTCAAGTCCTATTTAAGCCTTCAAGTCAAGTGCACATTTGCTTACACAATGGATTAAAAATAATTTTCACTGTCGCCATTCTGCCAACACTCTATAATTTATTTTTAATTATAAGACATTTTCGAGAGACCTAGAAGAACTTCTAAAAATTTTCTACAACTGTTACTATACCTTTCTAAAGCTTAAAATTAGTATTTTTAGGTTTAAGAGGCAAAAGTTGAAACTACGCTATGCACTTTTGACCAGGGACTAAAGAAAAGTGTTATTCCTTTAAAACTTTAAATACTAGGTTTTGTCAGAAATGCGATTACGCTTTTTGCGTGAGTCATTTGCCGCTTTATTTGAATACATTCGTATTAAATTTTCATTAAACTTGATGCATGATTTACGTAATCCTAAAATTAATTCTCACGATAACTGATGGGGTTATTAAGAAGCGTTAATCAGCATTATCCTTATCTGTGAATTATAAGCATTCGTGAATCGCCGTTGAAATAGAAAAATCCCTTCGTAATTATTACATTATATTTGAAAAGCTGCATGGTAGTACCGATTAAATTTGATGGCTTTGCTGAAGTCCACTCATAAGTCTACAAATTTATGGTGATAGCATCACACTCTAGGCACAAAATCGCTTTTCTAGTTCAGTCAGCAAAAACGCGTGGTTGGTGCCTGGTCCAACACTCTACTTGAAACATCAGATAAATCTGGCTTGCTATAACGACCTGTAGTTAATAAATTGATGACCTAAAAATTTATGCAGAAGGCGAAGAGAGCCAAATTCATCAATATCAAAGTTGTAATCTTTATGGTATACATACATTTATAGCTGTATGCGCGGAAAAAATAAGTGTTACAAAGAGCTTTGAAAGTCTCTAAATATAAGACCTCCCTTGAATTTTCCTTTTTTCATTTTTGAAAAACTGAGTTTTACTTCATTTCATTTTTAATTTAAAACAACCATTGCGTCGATTGACCGAACTTCGTATAATCACTCATAATCTGTTATAACGTTCGCAATTAAGAAATTCAACCAGGCCATGCATTACTAAAACCCAACTGTGCAAAGTCACTGTCTCTTTGTATAATATCGGCAAATAGTATCCGAAGATATCATCTATATAGGTACTGAGTGCAGGTCAGAGACGTCTTTGGCTCTCCAGCAAGCTCGGCACTACAGGACTAATCACTGGTACTTCAAGGCGTGGTTTGCTTCGATAATGGACAACAGTCCTTGCACTCGCTTTAATGGGATGTTATGCATTATAGATAAATTGATGAGTTGATGCTAGTGTGAATAAACTTGTCACTTGCTGTTCGCACTTAATTATACTAATGGCCGTTGCAGAAACTTATAATAAGCGTACTACTCTCCACGACGCTATGAAACCGTGAACATTCGAGCTGTTCCATTATTTTATTTTAATTTTACGGAATTTTACTCTAATAAATAAATAAGAAACGCTATACTATTTTATTATCAATTTTTTTCGAAATGATAAACATGTGGCGATTGCAAAAGCGTGTCAGCTCGTAGATAAATATAACGCTACAATCAGTCTTAATGATAAGACTATATCGATGACGATAATCTATCTTGCCTCGCTACAGTGTCATTGACAATTCATTACATTATCATCATCCCTACTCACATTCTACTCTACTGTTGGTTCTCTCTTTTAAATAAAATAATAAATTCGTTGCAATAATTAATCCTGCAGCAGCCCTGCGCTCGCGCCCGCTTTATCTTCGCTCGCTCTTTTTTACTCTCGGCGTCATCGCATTAATCTCTTTCAAGTAAAAAATGAACTCGTTAATGCCATCGCCTCCTTTCTTTTTAATCGCAATTAACGCTCGATTCGGCGGAACATATATTTTTTTCCAGCTCTGCGCGGCGATGAATCGGATACCTAAGATATCTTTTCTCTCGCATATCTTATAGACGTTTGTAAAAACTGGTTCCAAATGCAAATGCAAAAAAAAAAACGAACGAACGAAAATTACTGCAAACGGCCGAGGCATAATTAGGAGCAATTTGCACACCGACTGGAAGGTATATAGAGAAGTACCATGTACATATAGACATATAAGGAAGCAGCAGTTTACATTTAAGTAGAGTGTGCGTGATGCGCTGCAAGCGGCAGCGGGAGCGGCATGGCCTCAGAAGCGATTATAAGTTCGAGGCAAAGGCGCTAGTATGAGTTCTTTTTACAGATGGACTGAGAAAAAGAAACGCGGAGTGAAAAGAAACGCAAGAACGAGCGAGAGAGTTCGTGTCTCGTAAAGAGTAAGATCGTAGCGTAAAAAAATGAAGGGGTTAATTGGAATTGAGAATTCGAGTGATTTTGCTGCTTGTCCGTCCAGTTCGTTTCAACGCGAGAAAAAGTGTTAATAATTTATTCGGAAGAAAAAAGATTTAATGGACTATTGATAAATTTTTCACGCAGACCAGAGTATTTCTTATTCCGACATGTGAGTGAGAAGTACTTTTTCGATAAGTCGACTTGATATTTTACGTAACCCGAAAAAGCTCAAATAATAATACCGTGTACCTATGGCATTTTAGCTCGCGCGAACGAGTCTTGCATATATATAGCGCGAAGCGATCGGTTACAAATATTCAGTCTCGTGAATTATTCACTGGCAAACTCATACCTTCGAATTTGACATTGGATATTTTAAGAAAGCCCTCGCACCCGCGTGCATATTATATATAGGTATACGAGAACTCATATCGATGTAGACTGACTTTAACGAAACGACCCTAGGCTATTACCGTTTAAAAGAATGAGTTATCGTCGATTCGTGCACGTATCTCAAATGGCACATGATGTACTTTCAAGAAGCGCGCAAAAGCACTACGGCTTTTTTTTCTCTGAAATAGCGCGCGTTCAAGTATAAAGCATGAAAAATATACCTATGGCGTTTGTTTTTGAATTCACATCCTGCAGCTATCTTAAGATGTGTACGTAGCACTTTTACACTCTCAGCTCATACTTTTTTTTGCATTCAAAGAACTTGCCAGTTTTATTTTGCACTCTTTTCATGATCAAATGCGTCGACATCTTTAAATTTTACGTGCTTTAAATACGATTCGAATGACAAAAAAGCACAGCTACGTGCGAGGAAAATCTTACGAACTCTCGACCATTGTGATGGCGCAAAGATTTTTCGCGTCGAGCGTTTGATGATACCGCAGCAGAAGTATCGACTCGGTATCGTACGTAGAAAATGAGACCTTCGGTTGCGCTTTACGGATTTCCGCGTAAAATCTCTCTTACACGTTTATACTTACCTGCAGCTCTTTTTATCTGTGTACTCGAAGCCACTGGCTTATTTCCAGAAGCCTCTTTTGACTCTGGGTGACTGAAACGTAGCGGAAGCGACATCGAGCGAACTCAGTCGCACAGATCGAAAATCATTCCAACTCTTTTGTGCATTACTGCAATGAGTTTTGCACGCTAAACTATGCTATGAAAATGGCGTGATTTTTATTTATAAACTTCAAAAGATGACAATATAACTGCCGTGAATTTCTCACATTAGATAAGAGATCATCAAAAGAAAAAATTGTCGGAAAGACGAAGTTTCAGTCGCAGTTGCAAAGCGACTCGTATAATACCTCACATATGCCGTAACAACCAACTCTCACATCGTAATACCTCAAAGCTTATACCACAAGTACCTCTCGGAGTCTCTTCCCTTTGGGGGAAGCTATTTATAGGTAGAGAAATTTCCTTGTGTCATTAAAACACTCGCATAAGCTAAGTCTTTCTCTCTGCGCTCTCCGCTCAATTCGTCTTCGCACTGGTTGCGCGAGCAACGACGACGACGAGCGGCGACGACGACGAGCGACGCGAGCGGCCAGGCAGGCAGTCAGACGAGGGAAAAGATAAAAGGTTTGTTGGAGCGACACCAAAGGTTTGGCACGATAGAAGAAAGGGAAAAACATCTTGCTCGCGTCTTTCTTTTTCTCGCCGTCAGAATTCCGCTTCCCCCCGTCGTCGATATATGCAGGCGGCGAGTATAACTCCCCGGAGTCTCTGGCTCAACTCCAGACTGCAGCGCGACCGGATGAGGCGAGTGTCCTGATTCTGATCTTACATTTTTTTTTCTCTCTACGTGCGCCTCGCGATATATGACATTGCCCTGGCAAAAAGCAACAACGCCAATAATTTTCTACACTTTGCATGAGTTTGTACTATTATGTTGCGGTTCTTGTTCACTACGACAAGGATATTCTATCGCATCATCTTAAATTCAGCCTGGCATGCTATTGCCTGGATATCTCTCGCGCGGCTCGTTCGTAATTTCTTATCTCTAATGGGCTTGTCGTGGCTCAAGGTACAAGCTGCACCGTAGATTTTCCATTGTTTTCGTAAAATATCGACGATCGGCTTTATTAAAAACAAACGCTGTAAATGACGTGTCAAAGTGAGCCAAGTTTGTCAATGAAATCATCAGCTTTGTAACGTGAAGGCGCACTAAAACGAAGGCAGTAGCTAAGGATCGTAAAAAAAACTTGTGCATCTCGTCGTAACATAAGTGAAAAAGTCGATTGCCAGACTCGGTGGCGAAAAATCGAATCTTTTGAGCACTTTCCTCGGGAAGACAAATTCAGACTTGATTTTTTTGTTCGTACCACGAATGGAAAATCCGAACTGCGCTATCGCTTGCCGCTAGTGTGTATGGGTGCTTATTCAACGTAACCCATACAAGCTTTCTGAAAAGTCGGTTATACCTACTATCCTTTCTCACTCACTTGAGTTTCGATTGCAGAATCTATTGCTGACGAAAGAGAGAGAGAGAGAGAGAGAGAGTCTGAATTAAAGGTAAAAGTCAAACAACGCGTTAAAGGCGTAAGCGTAAAAAAAAAGATTTCCCTTCGGCTCAACTCAATGATTTGAAGAAGAGAGAAAAAATGCAAGCAAGGCTGGGGTAGAAAACGGTAGTCGATCTTTTATTCCGCGCTTTATTCTCCATTCACTTGGAGTTCAACTGACTCTCAAAAAAGCATTTGTAAACTTCGTCTCGAGTTTTACTACGCTATGTTGCTAAGTTTACTAGCATAGGCTTTGAATGCTCTGCATGTGGTTTATGTGTGTGTGTGTGTGTGGGTATGTGAGCGCATGTTAGTGGATGCAACACTCAATGCAAACGTATATATAAGCCCAGTTTTGCGGCTTTTATGCCAACTGCCGCCACCGCGCTCCTCTTCGTGGAATACTTTTCTTCAACGTTTTCCCCCAAGTATTAAATCGAACTTGGACGCGAGGCGCGAAACCAAGTTGAAGCTTAATTAAGTCGAAAGTGCGATCCAAAAGGAAACTTTTTGTTTAAGTGAAATTCATTGTGTATAATAGATATAGTTAATTGATAAAATCGTTTTACAGCGGAGCGCGGACAGATAAATAAAAGGCGATCTACTCGGTCGAGTAACTTTTTTCAAAGACCATCAATTATGAAGCCAAGTATAAATCACGTTACACATATAAATTTCCGTTTTTGTTCAACGAGTTTAAATTCAAGAAACAGAGTTACGCAACCTCGGACTAAAAAATGTGTGTCAGTAAAAAAATATTAGAATACAATCGAAATCGTCTAGAGAACAGATGGATAAAAAAAGTATTAAATGCAGCACTCAGCCGTAGAGATTAAGGAGGTTCGGGAGTGTTTGAGGGGGACGAAGCGGGACGCGAGGGGCTCCTATACTTCCAATGTTAAATTTTCAGCGCTGCCAACTTCGAAATAACACGAAATTGTAGGTTTTTTCAATGAGCTGGCACACAATTATAGCTATTATTAATAATTCAATCATTTTGATGAGTTTTTTTCGATGTTTTAGGCTTAAAACAATACTCTATTTGTCATTAGAGTCGAATGAGCACATATTTTTGTTGTTCTAGCTCATTTGTTGGTTAGGGTACGCGCAAATGACCCACGAATTTTTACACATAACAATTTATTTCTCGATAACTAAACGGTCGATGAACTTCTTTTTGCAGTCAAATTATTCCTTATTAAATTTCCTACATGTACGTATTTTTTTCTATTTAGTTTTTGTTTTTTTACATTATGTTTATGCTCATTGAAAGCGAAAATTCATGATTTCTCGTAAGAAACCATGTTAAATGGTCAAAAAATTTTTTCATCATTTTAACAAAATTTTGCGGTGAAAAGTTGTATTTTGATATAAACATTCATATTATAAAGTTTCAAAGCAATTGAACGTGTTTTAAAAATTTGGCTGCATTTCGCTGAGACTCCCGAACCTCCTTAAATGATGCGGTCCTCTTATGAGGACTCAGATACACGTCATTCGGAGTTAGGGCACACGTAGGCAACCAGCTGGAACTTTGCAAATAGCGCTTTGCAACGTATGCTCGGCGAATCTCGTATATTACAATAACATACACATACGTAGGAAGATACACACTTGCACCTGCACATATAGCTAGAAAGAGAAAGAGAGAGAGGGATAGAGCTTGATCAAACATGACAAGTTTTCATTCGCGTGCCAAAGTATGCAGAGGCGCACACATACGTATAATACCGTGTCGTGCACGCGAGAAAACTCGATCCCAACTATCCAATTAACTTTTCCTTCCGCTAGGCAAGCACGCATACATACATACAGACACACAGACACACACACACACACACATAGCTACGAGAAAGAGCGAGAGAGCAAGAGGAGAGAGATCTCACTTGAAACGCAAAGTTTTTCTCCCTAGTGAATGTATTCTGCGTATGCGCTAAAGTCACCCGCGTGAGCTGCTTCTCGAATTTTTTTAATTCAAAGCGACTCACGCACCAGGATCAAGCGAATTCTGCAGGTTGAAAACCTTCCCTCAGCTTTACATTCCCTTATGGCATTGCTGATGAGGCTCGCACAAATTAGGGGTATGCGTACACATGTATATACCCATGCACCTCTCCGGCTGTGGCTGCGGCTGTATGTGCTCGAGTGTGTGCCCACGTTGCAAAAGCTAAATAGCTAGTGAGCGAATTGGAGTCGCTTCCGCGTCTGTGCGATTTATCGAATGAACCAGTCGAACCGAGATTGCGAGTCGAATATGCTGCATAATACACGCGGGCACGTTTCTCCTCTAGTACTTCGCGCCCTCCAATATTATCTTGCATTCGAGAACCGATGAACAATGACGCGAATAAAATTTCAAATATCTAATATGTGCGAAAAGTTGCGCATTGCTGCACGACGATAATAATAAAAGCCGCCGTTATCATTTTCAAAGAAACAAAGGTGAAAATAGTATGCGCGCGTCGATATACATGCGCGTTTAAGAAATTGAGACATAAAAGTAATGTTTCCAGGCTGCGATCGTTTTCCGTAACTTGAACGTAATAAGAGCGGCATACTTTCGAACGAAATTTTCACATATTATACCTCAACTTAAAAGTGTTCAATATTTAAAAAAAAATTTTTTTCGTCATTTTCTCTTTAATATTTTATAAAAAAACTGAAAATTTTTAAAACATATTCTCAATATAATATTGATTCTTATCGTTTTATTAATTTAAATAATGTTTAGCATGAAGACGATACGTAAACTTAAATTATCTCTATTATCCTGAATTGTAAAGTAAAGAATATTCTTATTTAAACGAAAAAACATGATTGAATTGTCAAGTCCGATTTTCTTTTTGTACAATGTTCACTTGTGACTTAATCAAGCTAAACGATTATGCTCGACTATTACACGTTGGTTTCTGCACGATTAGATAACATCGTTCAATCCTGATTTTTAAGTAAAATAAGTAGTATAACTTCCAATTCATACACAGAAAACTCTCAAGTGGCAAATTCAATATTCGTATCACTTTTAAAAATAGGCTTTAAAACATGAATAAACAATATTTTTATTTCAAAGTCTCAATTTAAGTAGGGAAAAGAAGAGCTCTTAAGAGTCCTGGAGCCTAAGACGTTAGTTAAGTTCATCCTGATGTTGAACCTAATCAGAAAGCAATGTTCTCTTGCGTTTGCACGTTTATTTTGTTCTCCTTTTTTTAGGGTTTTCAATATTTACGAATTTTTTATGGATACTGAATTTTTAAATTTACAAACATCTCAAAATTCTCAGACTCTTGACATTTGATAATTATAAGAGCCCGGATTATGTGTTAAAAAAAGACATAATATGCATGCAAATATGCACGAAAAATCTTGAAAATATGCAAAATCGGTTAAAAATATTTAAAATATGCAAAAATAATAGAAATATTAATTATATTTTTTCTTTGAGGTCGATCAATATTTATTTAAAATTAGTTACATAATTTTCGAAATAAATATGGATGCTTGAAATTTTTGGATTTAAGCTCGCGAATTTAGAGTCAACCGTCACAAATCTGCCAACAGTTGACGGGGCACCGTACAGCAATTGGAGCAAAGTATAGCCATGACTTTTTTTATCGTTGCATGCATTAGTAGCCGCAACTTTTGAGCTCACATGTACATATTTGTAAAAGTTGAAAATGAATCGAGACTAGTGTTGGCTAAGCAAAGAAATTCGTTAAACTGCTCGAGAGCTAGATGTGGCAAAGAAGGTTTATTCATCATATTGCGTGGGAGGGAGTTTTTCTTTTTATCCGAAGCTTCGTACGAGTGTAGGTGAATCTTTACCGAGCTATTAATCTAGCTGCCAATGAATCACCGTGAGTTGGCAAGCGCGCGGCAGGAATCTGTACGTATCTGTATGCTGGCAGTCTTGGCCTCTTCGTCTAATGTACTTCAACTTCCTCCGATGTTTGGAAATTCCCGCAATGCATATAGGTCACATCGGCAAGGCTCTTAGCGCACGCGCCCGCTAGCATATATCGTATACGTTGTACTCTGTGCGAGGCTAATTACTCTAGGCGAGGGTGAGAGGGAGTGAGAGAGAGAAAGCACTCATTGAGTGTGCGTGCGTATAGGTGTATGCGAGCAATACACAGAGAGTACAGCAATGTCTTCTCATAAATCGTCGCTCTCTCGGTCGCGCGCCCAGCAAGGCAAGATTCGTGCGCTTGTGTTTCGCTGTACACATACATACACACACAGGCTAACGTCTGCATAGTTAAACGCTCTACTCGCCAAGTCTTAAAATGATAAATTTATCGGTGCAACTTTGAGACTTACGGCTGCTGTTGCTACACTAGCAGCTCCTCTATATGTACCAGCGCTGCAGCGTTGCGACCAGAACAAACGATTCGGTATTATACACTGGACAGCGTTGTCAGGGACAACTTTTGTTAGCTGCGCCGCTACTGTAGTGGCTATATTACAGCTCTGGACTTACTCTAATTGAGCTAGGCTTGACGAGAAATCAGTCCTTTAGCGGCTCCAGCTAGATTATTGTATAAACGCCGGGCTTTTGTTTCCTTCGTGTAATTATCTTTATAACGCGCGTCATTTATTTGCCTCGCCGCTCACCAGCTGCGCAAATGTGCACAACAAATCATCCGCCTGATAACTTTTATTATGATTCCTCGCGCTCTGCATGCACTCGTTACTTGCTTAACAAATAGACTCGACGAGCCTACACTCGGCGTTTTTGGACAATCAACGACGGAAAAAATAGTCTTCCATTTGTATAACCAAAGTCCTGCTCGTATATTTTCGTATGTTTTTCGAGAAAATAAAGTTTGATCTCGAATGTATTTTGAGTTGGAAATACGTACGCTCAATGGGGTCGATGTCGTGCACGAATTGCATTATACAGCCCTGACCATTAATACCGTTCGACGGATCAGCTCTAGCCGAGAAAACCAGCCCCCGATCCTTATTCATCTTCTTCACGCTTTACCACTTTACATAATGCAACAATGTTGTATACCTACGTGGCGCATTGCATTACGACGCAATGCCATCGTCACTCGACCTACAAAAACCCATCAGCCATTAACATCGATACCAAATCAGCTTACTCTACTATTTGCAACTGTATGAAAAAAAATTTACCAAAAATATTAAATTACTAAAGGTGGAGTTTTCAGATTTGACTGTTTAAGCTCTATTGGAGCCTGTAGTCTGATTAAACTCGACTCTCTAAGAAGAAAAAAAGTAAAAGTACTTGATCTGTGTATGTGTACAAGACAAAAGAAGTTAGAGGGTAAGCCAGGCGAAAGAGAAAAAGCAACACACCGGAAGTCGCGTCCTATCCAATGCGTAAGCCCGAGCCGTACTACCATGGCATATAACGCGCTATAGTTTATAAAGTACATACGCATCGCTGCAGTGCTGGCAGCAGCAGCAGCAGAAGCACTAGCCGCATCAGCAAATCTCAAGAAAAAATACGACGAGCTTATAGGGCGTAATGCTTCTTACTCGACGCCTGATTTTAATATCGAGAGGCCATTACTTTGACATTATGAAACATAATGTCAGGTAAGAAGAAAGAAGGAGAGAGATAAAGAGACAGTGAGTAATAAGGCTGTGCGGAGTGTTTTATGGAAAAAATATATTATTTAGGTTTCTCAAATGCGCACTATAGCTCGTTGCCACTGCTGTACACTTTTTGATTTTAACGTACTGTGCGTGCAGTTTATTCCTCTCTACTTTAAAATTAAATTGAAAGAGCTAAAATTCAATATCCCTTTGCCTATTTTCTTATAACGGTACTTTCTGATGCGAAACTTGATGAAAAAAATGCTCAGAAAAACTTAATAATCGTAATGGTATATATAAAATATTAAAAATAAATAGAACAATCAAAAAAGTTGTTATCGTGTGCATTGACAAAGTATCCATGACCAAGCGTCAGAATTATTGATGTAATATTTTTCTTGATATGTGATGCGGAAATCTTCTTTGAAAAATGGCGTTGATCGTTATTAATTTTTAAAAAGCATAGAGCCCCACGCTATACATTAATTAATAGGAAAGCTGTACTATCATATGAAGCTTGTGGCCCTCCAGATACATAAACTTTCATTGATTTTCTTTAAAAGTAATAATCTTGAAAAAACTTTTACGAACTCTTCAAACGGAATTTCTTGCTTTAAATAAATATTTTATATTATATGTTTTGAACCTCTCTCGAGTCATCAGTCAGTAGCTGAGAAAAAAATACTATCTCAATAACTGATATCAAAAGTATAATTTTCTGCGTTATAATAAAAAGTTCATTGATTGGAAAGGTGATTTATGAAATTTATATTAGTTTATAACTTCGGATGGATAAATACCATCAACAAATTTAAAAAATACTTTAAAAAATATTATAAAGATTTCCTTAATTTATGCAAATACTTGTTCTCGTTACCATAACCATTTTTTGCACGTTTCCGTTATAAAAACTTTGCATTATCTTTCTCAAACTTTGAAATATCATATTTAAGAATTATAACAAACATAAAAAATCACCCTTCATCGATGAGTTACCAGTTATAAATGGAACTTAATATTAAAATAAAATATAAAACAATAATTTCACAAATAAAAATTACGATTGGGGATAGCAAAATTTATTACAAAAACTATCCCTCTGCTAAATAGAAAAAATAGCCAGCATACCAAGAAGCCAACTTTCAATGGATATTACGATAGTTTTTTCATGAATATTTTTAATATTTGCTGGACTATTCTCTCCGTGTAAATATAAAATTAATCATTTTATAGCTCTCCCTATCACGCATATACACGCAGACATTATTTTCTTATCTATCCTTGCATTACTGAGCATCGTCTTTGTCGTCTGGCATGTAGATAATGTAAGCCATTGGGCTTGCAACGTCGCTTCAAAAAGCTCGCTCAATATCACTACGATTTTCCTTTTTTCTCGCTCAGCAACATTGACAACAATGCCGTATTATTATAGTATCGGAAATATAACTGTTGTGACGTCGGCAACAGCGACAAGCTCGGGTAAATAGAGAATAGGCCCGTATAGATGTTGTTTCAATGGTACCGATGATGATACTTTGATCGTCAAAAGCTGGTCCAAGATATGGCATGGTTTGGTAAATGGTTAAGCATGCAAATATTGATAAACACGGACTTTGAAGAGATTACTGCAATGGGTTCGTTTTTAATGCGTTCGATAACAAAAATTGATTAACGTTGATTCATGTTGGTACTACAAATTGTATTTGTAATGAATTTGCACCTGCATAAATATGATTTGAATAGATGAGGAGCAGTATGTAATTAAGTTATAATGGTATCACCGAGTTGGATTAACCTGTCTTGTCTTAAATTCTAGATAAATAATTATTTATCAGTAACCAGTTTGTTATTCATAGAGTATTGTAAAATAAAATCGAAATTATTAACCACATAAGACTACCGGGAATCTAGAGGTTCAAAGGCGAATCTTCTCTGCGAAAGGTTAAAGTGGAACATTTGCTCGTCTTCGATTGAAATTATAATACATGGCGCAGCGCGTCAATAAAAGCAATTTAGCTTAAACGAAGCAGTTTTTGTTTTGTCCCATCGAAGACGAGCAATTGAGACAAAGCAAGCGAGGGCTGGTATACATAATATTATACGTAGCGGAGCGGCAACTACATCGTCATAGCTACAATGCATGCACGTGAGAGTGTTTGTGTGTGCAGAGAGCGAGAGAGAAGGAGGGAAAGCGTTGCACTCGCGTAACTCGCAATTTCGTCGATCTAGAGCTGTTTACGTAAACACCTTTAGCTGTAGCTACAGGAGCAGCAGCAGCAGCAGCGGCGGCAGCGGCGCGCTGCAATTAGTTCGTCGCTGGCATCGTGTATTCACTTTATAGGTGGCTCTGCGTGGGTACGCGTATGCGCTCACGTTTTCTCTCTCGCTCGAATTTATATATATACAAGAGAGGGAGAGAACGCTTGGCCACAAAATATGCAAATCAACGATAGACGAATACTTTGAATAACAGCCGCTCCCTTTGCCTCTCTCGTCACACATACACGCATAGCGAATCCCTTTTGATGGAATAAAACATTGCGTGCGTGTCATTGCTGCCTAGTTACCTGCGCCGACGGATAATACGTAGACGCGCGCGCTGCAGCTCGTCCTCGCGCTCGTCGATTCGACTCTATTTACGCACCCTTCGAAAATTATTATTTTTACTTTTATGATGTACGTAGCGAGGCCAACAGCCGACGGCCATGTTACTTTCGGGCAGCTCTGTCAATAATAAATTAGCATTTTGTGCCGTCAAGAGTCCGGCCCTACCTGCTATCTTTAATTTGCATGATTTATCAGCGCTCGGGAGAGCGCGCGCATCTTCCATTATACGCCAAGTATGCAAAGTATTTTTTCGCTAATTCAATACTGTTGTTTTATAAAAGACTCCCCCGGTATGTATACAGATTTTAATTATTCCATGAACCGTTCGATTGAAAATTGATAATATTTTTACGAAGATATTTGCTGTTAATTTGAACTCTTTTATATAACTATCGTATAGAAGATTTATATGAATTCCAATAAATAACTGCATTAAATCGGACTTAATTCTGCTCAATATCGTCGAAAAATTGCGCTATAATTGCTCCTCTGTATGGAGGGAAAAAAAGTGCAGTCTTTCCGACGTCTTTATATACCGAAGGTTCGATTGTTGTAGCATAAATACAGCAGCACGTATGGCGCTGTAAGTTCAAAGCTGAGTTATCGATTTTCGGAATTTTCCGCAGAGAACAGAAATGCTGCTCCACATCATTGTGCGCCCGTACAGTAATATATCTATGTACACAGAAGTTCGCCAACTATGCGTTTGGTACGCGAGAGCGCGACAGGGTGATTAAGCTATTTGAGGGCGGCCGATGCGGCGGCGATTATGTGAGCGCGAGAGCTCGGCACTGCCCTATCTTTCATAGAGCGCGCGCACTTATGGCATACATGACACGTATATGGCCGCCTATATATAGTTCTTCGTATCGATGTAGTGCAGCAGCAGCACAGAGAGCGTTTAATTATGTCCCGAAAGGTGTTTTGATTGAATTGATATATTGGATTTGTCAACGACCGTTATGGTCGTTTTAGAATTATCAAGGAGATAGATGTACCGCCCTTATACTTTTATTGATGAACTTATTTTAGTGGTTGGCGAAAAAAATCAGATCACGCTTTGCAACCTATACGTGTTTTGCATTTTATTCCATTACGATTTGCAAATGAAATTAATGGCCAAGTGCGTAACGCATTGCTTCCTTTTTTAATCGATTTTAATGTACACACATAAATTATGTATTTTATCGTTAACGATAATAAAGTGAATGCGTGTAAATTATAACATACGTTTACTTTTAATCAACATGCTTTTTCCGTGAAAATTATTTTTAATTTGAAGAAAAAGAGCGTGGAAAAAATATGAAATCGTATTGTTTTAGTGCTCGATCTGTTTCACAAATTACTAAGACAAACTAAATTTTCATTAAAAAAAAAAGAAAAAAACATCTCTCCTATGCCAGTTACACGCGGAAAATCTGCTGTCGATTGAAAACAGACATTTCAAAGTTTCTCTGAATATTCAACGTTCCACCTCGATTCGGACCGAAATCTTCGACTAACATAGGAACAAGGTCGTGTTGATTTTTCGAGGAAACCCGGAGTTTTGATTTCCCTCCAGGTGGTATATGTTTTTTTAATTCGCTCCAATGCACTAATCTATATGTAGGTATAATAGATACTTTATAAATAACCTGATGCAACTTAAACGAAATATAGTTTCAATAAGCTATGTTAATTTGAGATTATTCATTATTAATAGATTTTTGCAATTCTGTACTAAAAAAAATTATTAATGATAATTATAAAAAAATTATATGATTATCAAAATTAAAATTTTCACTATTTTATTATTAGATATGAAATTTACGACTTGAAAAAAATTACTATTAATACATTTCCTTGGCAATCAGTGATAGAATTGAAATATTTTTTATCGTAATTATAAAAATGATTTAACCCCGTTGATTACTTTAAAAAGTATATATTAAGAAAAAAATTGAAGGATTAAAAGAATCATTATAAAATTATAATTGAATGCATCAAATAAATGAGTTGAATAAGACCGTTGACTCATTTCATTAATCAACGTATAAGGCAAGTTGAAGAAGCGATTCTCCCTGGGGCATATTTTAATTCTCCTATTTCGATGCGAATGTCTTTTAGCTAATGAAGTCTATCTGTTGTGTGCTCTCCCTTTTCAGCTTGGGTATTTGCAGAAATAAAAAAAACTACACGAGGGTATATTCTATAGTATTACGAAGGCTCGGCTTATTTGTCACGAAAAGGGGCATGTTTGAGTTGGGTACGTTAACTGATGGAAGTTTTAAACGTATCATAGAACATTACCTTATAATTTTTTGAATATTCTGCTTGTTCCTGGAACTTGGATCGCTAAAAAAGAGATAAAATAACTATTATTTTCAAAGTGGAAAATCACAGATTCTTCTTGAAATAATTATGCAAAGTAGATTTATGGAAGTGAGTTTTGCCGTACATGAGAGAGTTAGAAAACAGGATCGGCACACATACCCACACGGTTACTTATAAATATAAAATTTTGTCGGAGACGACTCGATGAATCGATTATAATTGTACTTGCGGGCTCGTCGAATTCGCAACTAAGAGCAAATTTCAATCTGGCCCGCACAGCTCTTCCGCTGGAAACGCGAGAATAGACGCCGAGCACAGCTGCCTCTCATCGGTTTTTATCATTATTATTTATGTGCAGAGGACGAGAGGAGCGAGCAACTGCAGAGCGCGCAGTGAACAGCAGCAGAGGTCCGTGGTAGCGGAAGAGAGCGTGTACGAGAGCTCGGCGAGGCCGAGGCATGGCCAGAGCGCGCATTATCAGTCAGTCATAATTAACGTGACGCGTTGATTCAGAGGGCCGAGAGCTTGCGAACTCGTGACTTCTTCTCCCGCAGCGCAGCGCAGCATATCATACCGTAACATTTATACGCGCTCCGCTATGTGATTGTACTACTGCGCTGCACACCACGAAGGACATCATTTACGCCCTCCGCCATGCTCGCTCGTAATTCCCTTTACACGTACCGAGGACATACGACTGTGCACCCACGTTGTCTGCTGTATATAGTCGTTAGGTGTGTGTGTGTGCAGGGCCGCCATGCGTGAAGGCTTAAAAAATAGTGAAAAAGCTTATGACGTTCGGTAAATGCGATATTGGACGAGCTAATCGAGGGAGGGCTTCGAGTTGACCTTTTTTCCATTCATCGTAAAAGCATTATTATGCCCCAGCAAAGAAATCTCCTATAAACGCTCTCAATGTGTAGGCAAATTAAACGCTTATTATATTTTCCTGGTGCTTCGTATACGAGAGAGAGGACTAGAGGGTCAATGTATTGGGTAGCATCGATGTAGCAAGGAACGTGAGACGCCTCCACAATTCCGCACGTGGACGATTTCCAAGCCGTGGCTACAGCGCTATATAGGCGGGTATAATGCAATTAACGCTTATCGAAACGCCGAAGCGTATAACGCGGCGCATGCACCCACGTATGAGCGCTTCACAGAGCCGCCGGTGCATCGCTGCGAGACTGACCTCTGCCCGTGCCATGGCTAGACCGAGTCAGCTGCGTACAGGGGGCTGTATGTTCGTGGCTGTATCCTCGCCTAGCCTCGCGCGCGCGGTATAAACTTTTCGACCATTTTGCCCAGGCCATCTATAGTTATGCCAAGTTGAAAAGTAAAAAATAATACGGCATAATTAAAATGTTCCTCCGTGTGTACGAAATAATTGCGCTCAGCATTCTTCGAATCAACCATCGGGGGATGCTGCTTTTTCATGAGTTTTCACTTATTATGCACTTGTATGAGTTTATAATACTTTATAATAACGAGGCAGCGCATGCCGAGTCCGCGCGGTGATCCTCGAATTAATATTGCAGACTTAATTTTGCTCCGCGGACGCGTACATATTGCAACGCGCAAAGCTCTAGATTCGCGCGTATTTATGTACCCTCCCTACACAACACTCGCGTGAGTTCTGTTAATCGCTTTTTTTTCGTTTGCTTTTTATCGTAGTTTTTACACTCTCTTGGGCCAGGCAGCAGAACCCGAGCTCGCAGTGCGATTTGTCTCGCTCGCGCACGCAGCGCCGCTACACCTCTACTGCCTCCTGCTCCCTTTTTTCCCTGAAACATGTTTTTGCGCAGAACCTGGTCTACATACAGGTGAAAGGGAGTATCGTACGGGAAATTACTTGTTTTTTTTTGCGCTCGAGTGTGACGTTATTTTTATTTTAAAAAATTTTTTTTTTTCTTTATTTTTTTAATTTTTTTAATCCAACCAGAACTTGTACGTAGACTTTTTGATGCCCAACGAGTAAAAGATGTTTCTCATTCAATTTTTCGTATAATTACAAACTCTAATTTTTTATTCATTGATAACAGCATTCTAAAAATTGACTTTATAATTAGCAATAAAATAATGCAAATCGAAAATACAAAAGATAACGAAAAAATTAAGTTTTTAACTGAATTGGCTTATGAAGAAATTGGTTACAATTTATTTTCCAGATGTTTTTGATGATGTGAAAATTCGATTCCTCACATTTGCAAACAAAACAAAATATTTCATGAAAATCCTACTGTATATAAAACGGCGAAGTGTATAATCGAATGAATTCATTATATTGAAATGAATGTTTGTATTTTGTTTCACACTGATTATAATGAAAATTTACATGAAGCACAAGGGCAAATTATTAGTACGATAATTTTCCTCTCAAAATACGTACCAAACATCTAATATCATCATAATTTTCTTTACGAAAACGCATCAAACATAAGTTTAAAAAAGTAATAAGCTAGCTATCATCAATGAGTGAATAAGAAAAAATATATGTACGACTAAAAATATTTGCAAATAAGAGTCATCTAAAAACAAGGTGTTATACATTACTCACATACTCGTTTGCGATGTACAAAACATATCATGAGAAATAAAGACGAGGGACACAGAAAAAAAGTGAGAGCGAGAGAATAACCCAACTATGCTAACTGCCTGCTTAAGGTTATACGTCTCCTCGAGGTTTTTCGAATACTCGAGAAAGAAAAAGTACGTAAAACGCTCAGGAGTTAGAGCAGTAACATTTAAAGACACACTCGTTGTCGTGGCATAGTTCAAGTGCAGAAAGTCACTTTTTCTCGCATGAGAGATAGCGTTTTCTTTTCTATTTTTTTTTCCATTTTTGACTACAAAGATGACGAAAGCCGGTGGAAGTCTACGTGCTTTTTGCGAGAAACTCGCACGGAACCAGAACTCGAGAAATGCCGAGTTGAAATTTCAACAACTGCGTTTTAATTATTCATAAAAATATGATAAGTATTTACATAGCTAGTAAATAAAGCCGAATGATTTCATGACGCTCATATGGAGGATGCGGTAGATGGTAAGACCGCTCGAGGATCCATTATGCCTGCATAAGTACGCATTAATATGACAAACTTTTCATCTCTGTATATTAAAGGCAAACTGCAGCAAGTGATCCATTTTATTTTATACGTGTAAAACCGCCAGATGAGGTTTCCGCGCGTGCACATTGCTATATACATTTCGACCATCGCAGCCACCGCCACACAGAAGAGCACAAGAGAGAAACGAGCGTGGAAGAGAGAGAGAGAGAGAGAAAGTGGAAGCTCTGACATATACGCGAATTACCGGCTGCTCGTAAAAATGATTATTTCGCGCGCCGTAGTCGCTACTATTACTACTACTACTACGCAGTGGCCCCGCAAGTACTTGGCCGGGCGTAGCCGGAAACGTCTTATGGCTCGATTTCCTCGGCCGCGTACAACCGGAAACTTTTATATGTGATCCACTTGTATGGGCTGGCTCGGGCTCGCGCGCCCCCATTGTGCCGATAATAATATATCAATTTCAATGTTTTTCATCAAGCTTCAAAATGTAATTACATCGCGTCTCTCGCGGCTCTCGAGCTCGTTATTACTACAGGTTGCACGTGTCAAATGCCGTTGCAGCGGGGAGTGGCCACAGCCCGTTGGGGCGCCGCTGAATATACTTTTATTTTTTTCCATTTTCCAGTATAACACGTTTTTCATTCGGTGTATTATATGTGAGCACTGCGCACGGCTCCGTGCGTTATATGGCGGGTGTGCAAGAGCGCGTGTTATATAGCCGAGGCAGCGAGTGGCTAAGCCAACAAACACGCGCTGCCGCACAAACGCGCACGCACCGCTGCTTATTATCAATCCATCTGATGAAATTCCATCCCTCTTTTAGTGCAGCAAGGCGTTTTCCGCAAAATCATACGGTCGCTTGGCTGGATCAGCGCGTCGAATCTCGTGTTGATCTCTCGGACACGGTATACGTGTAACGTGCAGCTGCTATCTCGCGAGTTTGCGGTTCTGCAAAGACAAATATGCCGTTTTGCGCTACCTTTTCACGACGTAATACTTTCCCCTCGTAGTTTGTCACGGAATTGATAAATAAACGGATGCACGGTAGTTTGATATTATATGCACGATTCAAAATTTGCCTGTATAGAGCGCATTGAGTGCTGGCGGTTTATACTCGTTTCGCAAAATATTTCGAGGTTCTACTAATGGGGTGAGCTGCAGTCATTTTCGCACTCTAATGCGAGTGCGATTATCTATCGGCGTTTCACGCACGCACCGACGTTTCCTCTCTCTCTCGACGAAATATCCCAGTCAAAAGGCTCAATGTGCGCAGCAACGGTGGAGATAATCTCTGATTAAATTTCAAACGCTGTCCGAAAGCTTCTCGCTCTCTCGGGCGGGCGTCACTTCTCCCAGCCATCACAAGTCGCGCTAGGGTAAACACACATTTATATATAGAGTCAGGGGCGCGTGTGTAGCCAAAGTTCAAACTTGCGGTCGAGTACATCGTGAGGACTTGATATTTTTTTACGTAAGAATAAGGCTGCAGAACACGCCAGGCCGATATCGCGATCCGCTTTTACCTTAATGACGTTTCTCAGATCGTTGCCTGCGACGAACAAGCACTACTTGTATATTAAAGCAAAAAAGAAGGAAAAAAATGTAGCATTAACCGGTGCTCCACTGACGAGCACAGCCGTACACGTAATATATAATTATATCCTCGAGCTGGGCGCGGGTGGGGAGAAAGGCAAGTCGCGCGCTGCAAGCTTAATTCACCTTTTCCAGCGATTAACGGCGTAAATTAAAACGTAGGGTGCGGGGATCTCTCCCTTTCTCTCTCGAGGCTGGCACATGCACCTATAGAGTGGCCTATGTGCAGCGGAGCTGCGTACGTAGCCTAGCCTTGCGCGCCGCCTTCTTTATCTCTCTAATCGTATCAATATATTACGGTATAAAAAGCTGCTGCCGCTACTGCAGGAGGCGGCTATAGCCTCCTTCCCTGCCTCCCTCCCTCTCTCCATGCCGGACTGATAATTTCTGCGAGCTTGCGAGCGAACGAACGAACGAGCGGGCGCGTGGCTTGATAATTGAAAGCGCTACTACTGGCCCGAGAGCTTCGGCGGCTGCGGCGACTATATACGTATAAACGGGGGCTAAAGTAGCTTTAATGATTTCAGCCCAGCGCGGGCTCTCTCGCGCGCCGCCACTTATATAAATATATGTATACGCGCCGAGCCGTTCACGGCTGCATAGCGCGTAATTTTTAATTCCTGAGTTTTTCTTTTCAAGTATCGTAATACCGCAACGCGCGCGTATACGCGTACATCCCTCTCTCGCTCGCCCTCTTGTTCGCGTGTGCAATATCGCGGATTGCTTTCATTCTAATTGCTCGTGCGCTGTGTTTGCAATTTACGATGTTAGTCGCGCAGCTGATGTAGTTTTTACGAACCTGGCACACTCAAGCAGGCTAATTTGCGCCATCTCGCGCGATGACAGCTATTAGCTTTTCACTGTTCCGTCGGGTAATTTTTCAAACTCGACGCGCGACCGATATCGTCACTCAGACGGGCTTTTTTTTGCTTTATTATCTTTTTCTTGCTTTTCAACGCGCGATGAATCTAATAAATTAACAAGTGGCCGCTATATATTTTAACATGAATCGCGGTGCAGATAAAATTACATTGGCTCAATTTTTACTGGGTTATCATTTTTCGTTCATCTTTTCGATAAAACCGTGAAAATTTTCGAATAAAAAAAAATGCTCACCAATTTACTGAAATCTCAGCCATATCGAAGTGGCACGTATAGAGTAGAGAGAGAGAAAGCGCGCGTGGGACGCAAAAAAAAATGAAATTCTTTCGGCTTCGAACCCGCAGCAGCAATGGCGGTGGTGGCGCAAAGTTAACGAAAAAAAATGCAAAGCTCTGGGTGGCGTTTGTCAGCGCTAGCTGCGCGGATTACAGCAGCGATTTATCAGCACTCGCCCGCGAGAGCCAGAGGAAGAGAGAGAGAGAGAGAGAGAGAGAGGTTAAAAAGGCCGCTTGCGGAATCTCAACTGCCTTTGTGAGAGCTGCGACGAGATAGCACTGGCACTGGTGATGCTGCTTTTGCTACTGCTGTCGCTGCTCCGGTGTTGTACATTTACAACTGTCTATGCCGTTGCCGCGCGGCTCGGAGGATTTCAGCAACGAGCTGAAACTTCCTTATATAACACGGTGTGCAATACCACAAACTTATGTGCTACTTCTGCACCGTCGTTGCCGCTGTTAGACGTCTCGCGCGCGCAAGAGGATTAGCGTTATGTTATATGCGTAAAGTTCAGAGAGCTAATAAATTTGCATACTCTGCTTGAAAAATTCGTCGAAAATTAAACCTCCCATTCTTTATCTCGAGAGCGCCAGTGCGATTGCATTTGAATCGTTGAGTTTTAACGCTTGAAAATAAAATAATGCAGCTGGTTGTGCTTGTGCATGCCGAGCACGTGTTTTTTGTTGAAAAAGCAAACAACAATCAAGAAATCAATGATCTCGTTTTTACTCCAAAACTTGTACTCCGACGAATAAAAACGTTTTGATGGTTTCGTTAATTCTGTATACTCGCACACATAAAAGCTTTTGAATACTTTATCATTCTGTTAATGTAAACTTAATTTCACACATTATACGCAGAAATTTCGTATACTTGTATATCTTCATATTGGTGAAATTACAAGTGAATCAATCTTAACGATTCATTCGTTTATATTGAAGAAGAAAGTAGAGGAAAAAGTATTACAGACAAGCTCAGATGAAAAGTTTCATAGATATATGTATAGACAGAAGGAGAGAGCTCAGAAGAAAGCTCAACGAAAAAAACCGCTGATAAGCTCAAAATATACTTTCGAAGATACTGTCGAAAAGCCGTGAGAGTAAGAAAGTGTTAAGGATGTTTTTTTTTGTTGGGAAGAAAAAAAATGGTCAAATATAAAAATTGTGAAAGAAGAAAGATTACTGTCAACTAACCCGTCACGCACACACACGTACACAAGTTGAAAGTTTAACTTACAAAAGCCTAAAGTTTGGGTAATGCAGCTTACATATTATACCAAGAGAGGATTTCCAGGGAATTTGACAATATAAGTGTAACTGGAGTAAATGGTAGTATTATAAATACTGCCTCGATAACAAGATGTTTTCAGGAGAAATTTGGACTTGGCGCTTTTTCATATAAATAATCGAGCAAACTTATCTTTCCAATTAGTTGAACTTAATGAGATATTCTCCAAGACAAAAGTTATTCAGAAAAAAAGAAACTTCTTTATCATTAAACCTTTGATCACTTTTGTTCCTCGTAACACGAAGATAAAACCAAGTTTCGGTTAACCTTTTCTTTCAGAAGTGAAACATCAGATTTTCTGCGACCTACGAAACTTATAATAAACAAAAAAAACATCGCTCCTATCTCCTTTCTCATATAGCACATAAGCACACCATTCCAGAAAAAAGTCACGAATTTTTTTTTTTTTTATCTTCATCTAACGTACAGTCAATCTTAGTACAAAAGGCACGACTGTGCTCGCTCGTCTTTTTACATGTGCCGCGCGCGTAACATCGGCACGCTTGCTTACTTTCGACAACTGCAACTAGACTCTCAAGACTTATCAACAACACGATTTCTCTGGAGAGCAGAAAATAAAAAGTGGAATAAAGTGACGAACATTTGAGAACAGTATCAACAACTGTTTATACTACCTTTTTTTGCATGCGTGACTGCGCTCGCTTGATACAAGCTTGCGAGACTTTTCGATTACAAAAACAGTTTTAATTTAAAAAATCGTTCTCGGCTTGGAGAAATTGAAAAAAAAATACGCTAACCATTTACGGATTCAACGTCTTCTACTAGGTGAGCGTATATGAACTTTTTATGTGTCAAGTTTTCATTTAACATTTCACGTTTTAAACGCTCAATTTTATCAACACCGCACTGACCCACTTATTTTCACACCTACCCTGGCATACGCACACGCGCACAAATAAAACATTATATCCGTCAACGAAAAAAATCTCATTCTCCACGGGGGAAAAAGGCAAAAAAAATGAAAAGATAGAGAGAGAGAGAGAGAGAGAGACTCGCGGGGTGTGAACGAATTATATACGTAGAAAAGCAGAGCGCCTAAGAAAATCAGGATACACGTGAGAGGGTGAGTAAAGGAGCTGCAATACACGCGTAGAAAAGAGAGCAGCAGCCTCGCTCTCGCTAGGGAAATAACTCGTGCCTTGCATGAAACGCTGCATGTTTTATATTATACGTATAGTCTAACAGCTTTGAAAAAACAGGCGAGGATGCCCCGCACACAACAGCCGCACACGCCAACGCGCACAAGGCACATAAGAACATTCACACGCACGCACACACACACCCTTTCTGGCATGGGTATAAACTTTTTTTTCTATAGTCAGGTATAAACATAACGATTGATTCTATACAGTGGATGAATTCTATCGGGAGTTTTCTCGACATACTTGAGGGGAAGTGTGTACATTACGCAGAGCACAAAGCGGTGCAGCGAGCTTGCGAGCAACGAAATTGCCAAGAGCTCTAATGGTTTTTCAACTCAATGGCGATCGATTTCTACGAACAATAAGCATTGGATGATTTTAACAAAATTTCACAAAGCTTTCGTACAATTATTTACATTATTAACATTATTATTAATCTTCAGTTCATATTATTACATGTTTATTCGTGTGGTAAATAATTAACCAACGCTAAAGATGCATTTTCCATTTAGTTAGCTTACGAAATCTCGTTACACATATTGCCCTTAAAAATTTTACGTTCATATCTCGCTCTTTCATTTATTATTGATGAAAATAATGCGACCTCAGCTTCTACACTTTTTTGCATTATGAACGTATCTTTTAATTCTAACTTAACGCTCAAACGAATATAATGTACTACACGAAAACGGAATAATTTACAAAAACAATCAGGCACATTCGTTAAAAAAAATTCTAAAAAAAAATAAAAGATCACTGTTATTGAGTAATAAGGGGACTTTGAATCTTTTCGTAACGTCTGAAATTAAATTTTTCAAATTTTATCGCGAGGCAAACTTAATAAAATCATCAATACTCAAAACGGTCTCCCAATTCAGTATGAAAGACTACGTGAAGATGGGCATTCTTCATATTTTTCCTTTTGTTGAATAGTTTACCGGTAAATAGGAATTCGATGAGGAAATTGTCCCTTCGATAGAGAGCCAAATTATGAGATAAAGAGATATTCAACGCCCAGAAAATGTTCGTAGCCAATTACGCGAGAACTGGGCCATGGGTAACTATAAAACAAGTCTAGTTAAGAAAAAATATTAAGTTTTATCAGCGCAGCTTGGACTAGCGCCAGCATTTGAATGCGTATCAGCGTGCGACTGCTTCGTTTAGCTCTATATACACCGCGCCTTTTCTTAGCAGTCTTTATGCTATATACATTCTTACCCCCTCGCTCTTTCTCATTCTTATTTCAAAAGTTTGTCTCGTTGTGCAACATCGTCTGCTCCTTTTCTCCTTTTCTTCGATCTTTTCATACGACTTTGACCTTTTATTGTTTGTTTATCTACTTTCACAGAAGTATAAACTTTTGTTTTTTTCTCACGTCGCGAATATTCGCGACATTGTTTATTCATACACGTATACGTGTATGAAACTCATAAATGAAAGTCCTCTTATCAACTTTTTCCAATCTCATACGGTGTGTGCGCATCTACGCGCAGAATAGATTTTGTGTGTTGCCGACAATGGCTATCAGCAATACACAAACTCGAAGCATAAATCTCGGTTAAAAGTGTTTTGCGTGAAATGTTTGCGAATGACCGCCTCTGTATGACGCGATAAAAACTCCTAATTTAATCATGAGACTTCTGCGAGTAAATTGAGAACTTTTTCAATAAACAATATTAAATTTGGGAGAAACAGTTCGATGTTGCAGATTTCGGCGGAGGGGG